>NC_065450.1:105495352-105795352 GCF_917563875.1 Diabrotica virgifera virgifera | reverse complement strand
TCTCGATGTTTCACCTAAATAAAATTGTTCGCATTCAGAAGGTATTTTATAAATGCAATTCTTTGTTCTTTCTTGTTCATTGTTAGGTTTAGTTTTAGATAGAATAGATCTCAATGTGTTTGTTGTTTTGAATGTTGTTGAAATGTTGAATTTATTTCCTATTGTTTTAAGTTTCTCGGATAGTCCTTTTATATATGGTATTGTTATTTTCTTCGTATTATTTCTAATAATGTTGTAGGATCCCTAAATCAAATCACAACATCAACGTTAAAAAGGGAATCATTAAATCCTTATATGATAGAGCCAAAATTACTTGTTCTAACGAAAATTCATTTTTAGAAGAAAAACAATTGTTAACATCTGTTTTATTAAAAAATGATTATCCTTTATCGTTTATAAATAAGGAATTGGCAAGATTGGATCGAATGGAACAGAACAACTTAGAACGGGATCCTACAACATTCACAAGAAATAATACGAGGAAAATAACAACACCATATATAAAAGGACTATCCTAGAAACTTAAATCAATAGGAAATAAATTCAACATTTCAACAACATTCAAAACAACAAACACATTGAGATCTATTATATCTAAAACTAAATCTAACAATTACCCTATTAGTCTGGGCTGATTATCGGAGAATAGGCCATTTTTGGGAAAAGTTATTTACCAGCAATTTTATTGCTGGAATCGAATCTTATGATTGTATATATTAATAATATAGGTATGCAAAGTCCGCAGATAGTGTGCTACTTTTTTTATAAACAAAATGGCGCCCGAAAATCGTGTTTTTTTCAATTTTTGCTCTATAACTTCAAAGATTTTAACTTTACACCAAAAACACTCAAATAAAAATTCACCGCAATTAAATTCTGCATAGAGACGTGTTTTTTCCGATTTACTTCGACGAAAACTTTCCCCGGAAAAAGCGGGTTTTTCCAACAAAATGTTTAATTTTCAGCTAATCTTTTAAAAAAGTAATTGTTAATCAATAATTAAATAACTTGGTAATGTAAAAGCCCTTTTCGTATAGATTATAATTCCAGAAGCCGATGGAAATTAATGAACAGTTTAGCAACAATTGAATTGTAAATTAAAAATTTACGGTTGCTATAATAACGACAATAATTATGATGCATAAGAATAACTACGATTTTTTCATAAAAAGACACTATACCTATCTAAAGTACTTTACAGAATTGAAATTGGACTATTTAAGCGGCCTCAGGAATGTTTTAAAATTATAAAGAATTTTTTGGCTTATAAACAAATAGAATATCTCGGGAAATATTAAACTAAATTAAATTGTAAAAACGGTATTCGAAAAACAGCGGCAGGACGCTTCTTTTAAAAGAAAAAACGTTTAATTATGAGGAGTAGTTCCTGAGATACAACCGGTCAAAGTTGACCGAAATTTACGGCAAAGATATAAACAATAGGATCATAATTTTCAAACCATCACCTTTTTATTTTTGTCCTCTTTCTCCACATCAATTTTCATATCCTTAAAATACCCATAACATATATTATTTTAATAAAAACTATCGATAATACGTGCGAAAATTGCCAAAAATAGCAAAATTCCAATCAAAAATTAGGTTGGAGAAAATGTAACCCTCAAAGTTCAAAATCGGTATACGTTAAAAAAATGCATTTTCTCGGCTTCCCATGGAGCAATTTCCTTCATTCTTTTTTTGTTCCCAAGTAACTCGAGTAGAGCCATCGAACTAACGTATTAATAAATGTCAAACTTGCTTTCGTTTTGTTATAATAAACTAATTTATTTATTATAACACAAAATTTTAATTTGTTTAAATAAAAATTGTTTAAATAATTATACAGCTTTCAAATGAGAATATTTATGTTTTTAACTGTAAAAGGTACACTTGTAGTAAGTTTATCTAAAAAAAACCTACAACTGGAAAAAATATGTAGTTTTCTGTTCTTATAAATAAATTAATCTATTATAACAAAATAAAAGCAAGTTTGACATTTAATAATGCGTTAGTTAGATGGCTCTACTCGAGTTACTTGGGAACAAAAAAAGAATAAAGGAAATTGCTCCATGGGAAGCCGAGAAAATGCATTTTTTTCACGTATACCGATTTTGAACTTTGAAGATTACATTTTCTCCAACCTAATTTTTAATTGGAATTTTGCTATTTTTGGCAATTTTCACAAGTATTATCGATAGTTTTTATTATAATAATATATGTTATGGGTATTTTAAAGATATGTAAATTGGTGTGGAGAAAGAGGACAAAAATACAAAGGTGATGGTTTGAAAATTATGATCCTATTGACTATATCTTTGTCGTAAATTCCGGTCAACTTTGACCGGTTGTATGTCAGGAACCACTCGTCATAATTAAACGTTTTTTCTTTTAAAAGAAGCGTCCTGCCGCTGTCTTTCGAATAACGTTTTCACAATTTAAATTAGTTTAACATTTCCCGAGATATTCTATTTGTTTATAAGCCAAACAATTGTTTATAATTTTAAAATATTCCTGAGGCCGCTTAAATAGTCCAATTTCAATTCTGTAGAGTACATTAGAGAGGTATAGTGTCTTTTTATGAAAAAATCATAGTTATTCTTATGCACCATAATTGTTGTCGTTATTATAGCGACCGTAAGTTTTTAATTAATAATTCAATTGTTGCTAAACTGTTTATTCAATTTCCATCGGCTTCTGGAATTATAATCTATACGAAAAGGGCTTTTACATTACCAAGTTATTTAATAATTGATTAACAATTACTTAGCTAAAATTTTAGTTGAAAATTAAAGATTTTGTTGGAAAAACCCGTTTTTTTCGGGGAAAGTTTTCATCGAACTGAATCGGGAAAAATATGTCTCTATGCAGAATTTAATTGCGGTGAATTTTTATTTGGGTGTTTTTGGTGTAAAGTTAAAATCTTTGGAGTTATAGAGCAAAAATTGAAAAAAACACGATTTTCGGGCGCCATTTTGTTTATAAAAAAAGTAGCACACTATCTGCAGACTTTGCATACCTATATTATTAATACATACAATAATAAGAATTTCAATATTTATTATTAAACATGCCTAAAAGTCAAAACGAACTAAAATTGGAGCGATTATGCTCTAAACGTGAAACTATCTTTCGTAGGGCTCAATTATGTTACGATGCCGGGTCGGCCTTAGAAAAAGATCCAGAAAATGCCTGAAAAATACGTAACTTTGCAGTTAGATATAGTACTTTCGAAAAAACTCTATCAGAATATGAGGAAATTGTTCAAGATATCGTTACATTAAAACAAGAGATGGAGCCAGATGCTGGCGTTGCTTACCATACGCATTTAGATGCATTTTATGATCTCTATTCCAATATTGAATATTTAGCTTCATTATTAATAAATAAACCTGCTGTTTTGAGTAATAATCCCAATAGTACTAATAATTCTAATATTAAAATGCCCAAATTTGAATTAGTTAAGTTTGATGGTGAAGATATATCTCTGTGGCCTGTTTTCTATGAAAATTTCAAACAATTTGTTCATAACAAAATAGAATATCCCAAGTCCGATAAGCTACAGTATTTGTTGAGTTGTATTTCCGGGAAAGCCTTGAAAAGCTGTAGCTCAATAGAACCCATTCCTAATAATTATGATATTATTTGGAATATGCTTGTTGAAAGATATAATGATAAAAAATATTTGTTTATTCTCTATATGGATCGAATTGTTAATTTTCGCGGTTTGCAATCTAATAATGCATCCTATTTGGAAATATTTTTGGAAAAGTTTGATACTAATGTTTCTGCACTAAAACGATTAAATCTCGATAATTTAGATGATCATATTTTAACTTATGTAGCTATGTTAAAATTACCACAAGATACCATAGATTCATTTGATTTAATAAGAAATAATAATGATTTACCCGCTTATGATGAGTTATTGAAATTTTTACGCCAACGTAGTAAAGCTCTTATTAAAAATGATAGATCAAGGAATTCCAAAAATAATTCTTCGTTTCAAAAACCGAACAAATCGTTTCATTTGCAAGAACAGAATAAGTATTCCTCTATAGATTGTGTTGTTTGTAAAAAAGGCCCACATTTAATCAAAGACTGTAAGCACTTTTTAGGGCTACCATTTGAATCCAGATTTAAATTAGTGAAGGAAAATAATTTATGTTTAAATTGTTTTTCTTCAAAGCATCGAGTATCCAATTGTCCGTCAAAATTTTCTTGTGTTGTGTGCAAAGCTAGGCACCATTCCAAGTTGCATAAGCCAAATACTACTCGGCCTAATGAAAATGTTCCATTTTCCTCCACTAGTACTGAGCCTACCTCTGGTTCTTCTGATAATCCTTCTAGTTTACATGTCCGCCATTCTAAAAATATCCCAAATGAATCAGAATCGAGTTCTGTTAGTCTGTTTGGGACAATAATGGTTAAAGTTGTTGATAAATGGGGTAGTGCTCACAAGGTTAGATTTTTGTTAGATAGTGGTTCTTCTGCTAATTTTCTTACTTTTGATTGTTCCCGAAAATTAGGCCTAAGTTATTCGAAATTAAATTTGACAGTCTCTGGTATAGGAGGATCAATCACCCCGATAGTAGGTAAAACCAACATTGTTATCTTTTCTCATTTTGATAAAAAAATACAATATCCTATAGAAGTGTTACTTATAGACACAATCTCTAATAAGTTGCCAGATCAACCAGTTGATAAAGACTGTATTAACAGTATAGAACACTTCAATTTAGCTGACCCGCATTTCTTTTTTCCTGGAAAGATAGATGGTATTTTAGGCTTATCTGTCTTCTCAAATATCATTGGTTGTAATAGAGTGTCGTGCGAAGGTGCTCTATCAGCTATTGAAACTAGTTTAGGTTATGTAGTCATGGGCTCAGCTGCACCAAATTTTGAAAAAATCCATACATATTTGTCTTTCGTCCGTAACCCTTTGTTGAATTTTGATTCCTTGGTCGAAAGAATGTATGAATTAGAGGATTTGCCCACTGTTACGAATAGTTCATCAGAAGATGAAATTTTTGAAAATTTATTTTGAGAAAATGTATGTAGAGATGCAGATGGTAGATACACAGTTTCGTTGCCGTTCCAAAATGATCCTAATGTACTGGGTGATTCTTTTGTTCTTGCTAAAAATAGATTGTTGTCCTTAGAAAATCGCCTCGCACCAAACCTAGAACTTAGAAAGCTTTACTGTGATATCTTTCAAGACTATTTAGACCAAAAGCACATGAGTTTAGTTCCCGTTCAAACCATTGATTCGTTGTCGTATTATATTCCCCATCATTGTGTTTTTAAACCAGATAGCCGTTCCACTCCTTGTAGAATAGTCTTTGATGCCTCTATGAAAACTAGTAAAGGACCGTCATTAAATGAAATTCTTTATAAAGGTCCAAAATTACAAAATAATCCTACCACAATATTTTGAATTTTCGTCTTTTTCCAATCGCAATTGTCGCTGATTTGAAACAAATGTATAGGCAGGTAAAAGTGGTTGAATCTCATTGTTCGTTTCAAAGAGTTTTGTGGAGATTTGATACCAATGATCCTATTTCTATTTTCCAATTAAATACTTTAACTTTTGGAGTAAAATCCTCACCATATCTTAGTCTCAGGGTAATAAAACAATTATGTAATGACGAATCTAACAATTTTCCTGATGCTATCATCCCAATTTTAAGGGATATGTATGTAGACGATTTTATTAGCAGCTTTCCAAATGTTTCTGAAGCTATAGTTCACACACTCAGTTAATAAATTTATTTCAAAAAGGTGGTTTTAAATTAACCAAATGGATGTCGAACTCGAACGATCTACTATCGACAATTCCCGAACCCCTTCAATTGGTCAAAACCAAACAATTTGATAAATCAGTCTCCAAGGTGTTAGGATTGCAATGGGAAGAAAAATGTGACAATTTTAGTTTTGGGTTAGAAATACCCTCATCGACCCATTGTACAAAAAGAAACATGCTCTCACTTGTTGCTCGTATGTTTGATCCCTTGGGATTCCTATCTCCTATAACCCTCTTGCTTAAAATTTGGATAAAAAAACTTTGGACTCTAAAGGTAGATTGGGATAGTACTGTACCAAAAGAAATCGAAATAGCATGGGAAAAGTTTCAGAATGAATTTCATGTCCTATACAAAATACAAATTCCACGCCATATAGCAGTTACACCTAATTCGTCGTTGTCTTTTGGAGGATTTTCAGATGCAAGTGCTGCTGGATATGCAGCCATTGTTTATTCCAGGGTTGTTAATTGTACAGGTCAAGTTAAAGTTACTTTACTGTACTCTCAATCTAAAGTATCTCCAATGTCTAAAATAACTCTTCCTCGATTAGAGCTTTGTGGAGCGCTTCTTCTCTCAAAGCTTCTTTCACATGCTATTGAAACTTATTCTCCTAGACATAATATTGATAAAATTTTTGCCTTAAGTGATTCCATGATTGTCTTAAATTGGATAAAGTCCTCAGAGAAAAATCTCAAATTTTGTTCAAAATAGAGTTGTTACAATTCATAAGATGGTTCCGTCACAGTATTGGTTTTTTGTTCCTGGAAAGGAAAATGTTGTTGATTGCGCCTCTCGAGGTTTGTTTCTTACTTCGTTAGTCAACCATCCCACATGGTTTACTGGTCCAAATTGGTTACTGTTGGAGCCAGAATATTGGCCTATTCAGTCTGTCAACGGACAGGAAATTATGATTTGTGATTCTGAATATAGATCACAAACCTTCTTTGGTAATGTCACTCGTATAATTTCTCCGCTGTATACTCTTATTGAATATTTTTCCAGTTGGTCGAAACTTTTAAATTCCACAGTATACGTATTGAGATTTCTTAGAAAATTGCCTTTAAATAAACGGATATCTCTATTTGATTTAAAAATTGCAGAAATTGAATTAATTCGAGCTGTCCAGCAAAAACATTTTTCTGAAGAATATAAAGCCCTTTCTCAAAATCTCGTTGTAAAATCTTCCATACGTCGTTTGAATCCATTTATTGAAAATGGAATAATTAGAGTAGGTGGACGTTTGTCCAACTCCCAATGTAGTTTTGAACAAAAACATCCGATTTTGTTGCCCAAAGCCGATCCTTTAACCATTTTGTTAATAGATTATTTCCATAAATTGCATTTACATGCTGGAGCGTATTTGTTGCAAAATCTTCTGAGAACAAATTATTGGATACTATCTAGTCGTCAGGCCATCAGAAATAGAATTTGGAGATGTAATCGTTGTTTTCGTCTTAATCCTAAACCTACCTATCCTATGATGGCTGACTTACCCGCCGTAAGAGTCAATCAGGCAAAAACCTTTTTACACACTGGTGTAGATTATACTGGTGCGTTTTCCATTACTATAGGAAAATATCCTGGTGTAAAAACTCAAAAGGCTTACGTATGTTTGTTTGTTTGTCTAAGTACGAAAGCCATACATCTTGAATTAGCCTCCTCGCTCTCTACAGATTGTTTCTTAGCCGCTTTCAAAAGATTGTTATCTCGTCGTGGAAATTGTAAGGTTTTATATTCAGATAATGGCACAAATTTTGTGGGTGCCAAAAGAGTCCTCGATGAAATATATCAATTAACTACTTCAAAAACTTATAAAGATGCATTCCAACAGGAACTTAATAATCCCAAAATTTCTTGGAAAATGAACGTACCTTATGGCAGTCACTCCTTGGTGGTATTTGGGAAAGCAATATAAAAAGTGTAAAACTTCATTTAAGTAGAGTTGTGGGGAATCAGATCCTTACTTACGAAGAATTTTTAACTGTTCTGACACAAATCGAGTGTCTTTTGAATTCGCGTCCTCTTTGTGTTCAAAGTAACGACCCTGAAAATCCAGTCGTGCTGACTCCATCGCATTTTTTATGTACAGAACCTTTAGTGTCATTACCCTCGATGGATATTGATCTTGATAAAAATATGAGTACTTTGAAAAGATATAAATTACTAGATTGCATTGTTCAACATTATTGGAAAAGATGGCATTCAGAATATTTGTCTTCTATGCAGTCTCGTTTAAAATGGAACACTAACTCGAATCCTCCCAAAGAGGGAATGGTAGTTATAATAAAAATGAAACTATTCCACCTTTACAGTGGCCTCTGGCAGTCATAGAGACTTTGTATCCTGGAAAAGATGGGATTGTTCGAATCGTAAAAGTGCGAACCAAGCACGGTAGTTACATGCGCCCAGTCGTTAAACTGTGTCCTCTACCCAGTCAATAAACTGGAGAGGATTTTTTTATTTTATTTGATAGTTAAAATTTTAGTTTAGGGTGATGGGTTCATGTGCAGACTTAGCATATTAAAATTAAATTAGTTTTCGTTGATTTTTCGTTTATTTTAAAAATAAACTCGGGGGGGCGGGATGTTTTGGCCTCATTAAATTTATTTCATTCGAAGTACCTGGCCTATTTTCTTGCCCAGATATTGTACTAAATTTTTTGTTTTCTCTTTAATTACCTTTCGTTAGTACTAACTAGTCGTGGTCCTCAGTAAGTAAGAACAAATTCGATTGTTAAGTCGTCGTTTTGTATAGTAACAAGTGCCGCCATAAAAAACGCCGGTTTCAGTTATAGTAAACAAATAAATTAACCCTTTCTCCCTCCTTCCTTCACCTTACTAATAACTGAAGACTTCTCGACCTACCAGTTAAAATAAGGTAAGATTTTTTTGTTAATATTTCCCTACAGTCCGCTTTAAATTTGATTGCGTAATAAACCAGCATCGCCTAATCGCCACCCCAATATATATATATATATATATATATATATATATATATATATATATATATATATATATATATATATATATATATTGTGGGCCAAATAAACTGACTGCATCCTCAAGAGTCACTACTTGATATATAAATCTACAGTCAAGAATACCACCATCTTATATATATATATATATGGCCGTGTGGGATGCGGCCACTAAAAAGAATACACCCATAGTATCTCCTACTGGTCGTAAGAGGCGACTGCAGGAGCAGCTGACCGCTGTCCCTACCCAACAATCCAATGTCGTCCTATACCCAACTATTTACCTAGAACCTATCTCAGCCACACCCCGAGTGTCGGATGAGTCCTCTTGACCGTGTTTGAGTGGAAGAGGTCCATTTTGCGCGGGGGGTGTGTGGCATGTACATGTCGCGCACCCTACACACAAACCGCGTAACTTGCGCCGCTCTCCATTCATACACTCCTAAATTCCTCAATACCGAGTGATTGCCGGTATAAGCGATCTGCCACTTGCTGACCAACGGCTTCGGGCGGATGAGTTGGTAAGTGGTAGGACACTCTTTTGTCCTGGAGTTGAGAAATCGGCTTCGAAGGCGGAGGAACTATTAAGTAGTCAACGGCATAAGGATGTGGAAAGCCACGGGATGACTACCACATTATATATCCCTAGTAAAACCATCATGACGAGTAGGAGATTTAAAGATGATATGCCATGCGACCCGATTAGCAACCGGCGTCGTCGAGTTTCCGGGCTGGACGATGTGAAATCAGAGACCGGCCACGCAACGGTGGGAACCAGGCCTTGCGTGGAAAATATGCGACTGGATAAAACAAATGAAAATGTCAGAAAATATACTATTAAGATAGCTACATGGAACGTAAGAACTCTTTATCAGACTGGAAAACTAAACAACGCAATTAATGAAATGAAGAGGCTCAAAATTGATATTCTGGGGATGAGTGAAATAAGATGGCCAGGTAATGGTAAGTGCGAGAAGGAGGATGCAACAATATTTTTTTCAGGCAGCAGAGAAGAAGATGTCAACCATAGGCATGGAGTAGCGGTTCTAGTAAATAATAAAATCAGAAAACATATAAAAATTTTTATTCCATATTCAGAACGCTGCATGTTGATCCAGATAAGTGCGCACCCTCTAGACATAAATATAATTCAGGTTTATGCTCCCACATCTGAGAGTACTGATGAAGAAATTGAAGAGTTTTACGAACAATTAGACGAAATCATAAAAAACCTAAAGAAACAAGACATAACCATGGTAATGGGAGATTTTAACTCCAAAATAGGAAAAGGCGAAGTGAGTGATGTAGTTGGCAAGTATGGGTTGGGAACAAGAAATGAACGAGGTGATCGACTAATACAGTTTTGCCAGGAGAAAAACTTAATTATCACTAATACTTGGTTTAAGTTACCATTAAGAAGATTGTACACTTGGAGGTCACCACAGAACAAGTCTGGGTACATCGTTAGAAATCAGATAGACTTTATAACAATCAACAAACGATTCCGTAACGCAATAATATCAGCCAAAACATATCCTGGAGCTGATATAAACTCTGACCATAATCCTCTTGTAGCCCAATTACGAGTCAGACTAAAAACCTTAATCCAGAAACAGAATAACAAAAGATTAGATATGGATCAACTTAGAAATCCCGAGATAAAAGTCAAGCTTACAAATAGCATTAATAGTAATGTTGCTTTAACAACAAATACGGATGATATTGAAAGAGACTGGATCAACTTAAGGGACGCTATATGCAACGGTGCGAAAGAAGTAATTGGTGACTACGAGCGGAAGAAGAAGAACGAATGGATGACAGATGAAATATTACACCTCATGGACAGAAGGAGGGAAAATAAGAATAATCCCGAACAATATAAAGAACTGGATAGAACTGTCAGCAGAAAGATAAAAGAATCCAAAGAGAAATGGTTACAAGAAAAATGTCAAGAGATAGAAGAGCTAGAACGAAGACACGATAGTTTTAACATGCATAAAAAAATTAAGGAGTTTTCTTATACTTACAAGAAAAAACAGTTTGGTAAGTTAATAGACGAGAACAACAAACTTATTGTAGATAAAGAAGAAGAGTTACAGACTTGGGCAATTTACATAAAAGATTTGTTTACGGATTATCGTCATATTTCTACGAACTCTCTTGATCTGAATGGACCAAAAATATTGAAAAGTGAGGTGATAAAAGCTATAGATCAAACGAAAGATGGGAAAGCAACAGGATGCGATGAAATACCAGTCGAATTTTTAAAAGTTTTTAACGAGAACAACATGAATGTAGTATTGACTGGCTGAAATCTACATTTGTGCCCCTTCCCAAGAAATCCAATTCTAAGACGTGTAGCGAATATCGCCTTATAAGTTTAATGAGTCATACCCTTAAAGTATTCTTGCGTATTATCCATTCCAGAATACGAGCAAAATTAGAACACAGCATAAGTAAAACACAGTTCGGTTTTAGATGCGGTTTTGGAACTCGAGAGCCCCTATTTGCAATACAAGTCTTGATTCAAAAATGCCTGGATCAACAGAAAGATGTTTACGCCTGTTTTATCGACTATGAGAAAGCATTTGATACTATCAAACATGACAAACTCATAGAACTATTACATCTTTCAGGACTTGACACTAAGGACATCCAGATTATAAAAAATCTATATTGGAATCAAACAGCCCACATAAAGAATGGACATATGGTGAGCGAAAACATAACCATTTCTAGAGGGGTTAGACAGGGCTGTATTCTTTCGCCACTGCTTTTCAACGTGTACACGGAACAAATATTTCTAGAGGCACTAGAAGAGTACAATGAGGGCATCAAGATTAATGGCGTACCAATAAGTAATTTTCGATATGCAGATGATACTGTTATACTAGCCGATAACATCGAAGATTTACAGATGATGCTAAATAGAGTAAATACAACTGGCAACCAATTTGGACTGAAGATCAATAGAAAGAAAACTAAATTTATGGTGATCAGTAAAAAGAACATTCAACATATCGACCTGAATATTGAAGCCGAACGTATTGAAAGAGTACACCGATTTAAATATCTGGGATATACAGTAAATGATAAGTGGGACCCAGACGTAGAGATTAGGATCCGAATTGAAATAGCAAGATCCAAATTCATAAAAATGAGAAAGCTCTTAAGCAACCGCAACCTAAGCGTTAACCTCCGATGGCGCGCCACAAAATGCTATGTACTCTCTACGCTACTTTACGGAGTAGAAGGGTGGACGTTAACAGCAGCAACTATAAAGAAGTTAGCGGCTCTAGAAATGTGGCTGTATCGACGCATACTGAGAATTCCTTGGACAGACAGAGTGACCAACACAGAGGTATTGAGACGAATGGGTAAAGAGTTGTAATTGTTAACAACTGTTAAAAGGAGGAAAGCGTCATACCTGGGCCATGTGTTCCGTAATGATAAGTACAGTCTGCTACAGCTTATCGTCGAAGGCAAGATTGAAGGTAGAAGAGGTTTGGGCAGGAAGAAGAAATCCTGGCTGAGAAACTTGAGAGAATGGTTTCAAATACCAGAAGCTGCGAACATAATACATGCGGCACAAAACAGAGAAACCTATCGTTTGATGGTCGCCAACCTTCGGTAGAAGACGGCACATAAAGAAGATATATATATATATATATATATATATATATATATATATATATATATATATATATATATATATGCTTTCTGTTGTTTTCCGGGTTTGACTCCGCGTTGAATAATTTTGGTTTTGAGAAAAACCATTATTTTGACAACGTTTCGGCAAGATCTCACTTGCCATTGTCAAGTCAGGTAGTTCCGCTTCTCGCTGCTGTTTGAAGTAAACTGAATTCTTACTCACGATACCGTAATTTATGTAGTTGATCCTGATGCTGCTGCTGCTTGCCCTGCGCTCTTGTTATTGGTCCGGTGTAGGTTGCAGTCGTCGGCGGGATGTTACTCGTGGATGTTGCGGCCTGATTTATTTTGGTCTTTTTCTTCAGTACCGTTTTCCATGTTGTAGGAAGCCGTTGCGCATCATCTCTTTGGTTTAAGCCGTTGGAATTTCTTTCAATTTCTATCGATTCTCTGATTTCCCGTTTTCTTTTTACTTCGATGTTAGCTAACATCGTTGTTTAGTTCAGGTTTATTGTGTGTCCTGTATTTGCGACATGTTGAGCCAGGGATGACGTGGTTTCTCCCCTTTCGATAGCATTTCGGTGTTCTTCTCGTCTTACCTGGATTCTTCGGTTGGTCTGTCCAATGTACGACTTTCCACAATCCCCACACGGAATCTCGTATACACCTTGACTTTCTAACGATATTTTGGTCTTTGGTGTTGGTAAAATAGTTGAGATCTTTCTGTCCGTATTAAATATCGTTTCTATGTTGTGTTTTCTCAGCACTCTCCCTATTTTCTCTATCGTACCCTTCACATATGGCAGAATGGTGCCGATGGTGGAGACATCGACAAAATGAATGCAGAATCATTACAGCTGCATCTTAAACTAAATAACACAATCCATCCAACATTATGGAATTTCTTTGAACAACTGACAAACTTTCGAGCAGAAACAGATGCGGATCTCACAAGACCAAACAAATTAAAAAGTTTGAAAATTTGTTACTACAACAGCGGCCAAAAAAGAAAGAAAATCCACAAATAGAAACAAACAATTTAGTATATAACTTTTCAAATTTGACACTGGATGAAGCCACGAATAGTGTTCTTGCAAAAGGTTTCAATTTTGCTGTTGCATACATTCCCGTAGAAAACATCATTACTGAGGTAGAGACTACAATTACTAATCTCCCAGCAGAAACAGCCGAGATCATACGCCAAGACGTATCAAAAATATTAAGAACAGCTAAACCACCAAAAAGAAATTTAACACGGGAAGAGAAAGAAGCCTTACATAATTTGAAGAACAACAAAGAAATCATCGTGCTTCCAGCTGACAAAGGCAATGCTACGGTAGTGATGAATATTCAAGACTACGAAACAAAAATAAACGACATCTTAAATGATACAACATATCAAAGCATCTCGTCAGACCCGACAACCTATCTAGAGAAAATAACAAAAGCCAAGATCAAAGCCTCAAATATCAATAAAGAACAACAGGTTCAGTACCATTTAAACTTCTGTGGTGAGCGGATGTGTTTAAAATATTTCTTTCGCTAAATAATAATTACCTACCGTTATCAAATACACATTAGAAACTAATTATCACTTAATAAGTATTTTAGGTGATACGAATAAAAATGTGATATTTTGGTTAAATTATTTTGAAACTTTTTAAACTTCTATAAAACATAAAATAGTAATATTTACGTTTAATAAATAAATAAATAGTGCGGTGAATAAGGTCATATTTTGGTTAAATTACTTTAAAACTTTTTAAACTTTATAAAGCATAAAATAATAATATTTACGTTTAATAAATAAACAAATAGTGCGGTGAATAAGGTGTAAAAATGGCCGATGAACCACCCCTTGACAAAGGGGGAACAGTGGATAATGGAGGAGAAAATGTAGATATGGTCATAGACAACACTACGACAACCAGAAATCAAGATGGTAAAACCGCAGCTGATACAGATAAGTTGACACTTTCAGATACTAAGCAAAAAAGTAAGGTTTTCAATCTACAAAAACCGAACCTGTATTCAGATTTTGTCTATGTTTTTATTGAAAGCACCAATAATGAGCTTGCAATAGGAAAATTACATCCTATGGCAGTTGGCCATGTGCTCCATAAGAAATTGAATGTTCAGAATATTGTACGAATTGATAGAGTAGGCAGAAACAGAATAAGGGTTCAATTAAAAACAATTAAAGATGCTAATAAACTAGTAGCTAATGAACAGTTAAAAAACGAAAATCTAATTGCTTATATACCAAATAATTTATTATCGAGGAAGGGGGTTGTTAAAAATGTTGATACTTCTTTTGATGAGCAATATCTTTTTACAAATTTTCTATCTGCCGTAACTATTACCGAAATTCGTAGAATCAAGCGAAAGGTCATTTCTGATGGAGAAGCAATATTTGTTCCTCGACAAACAGTCATAGTCACCTTCGAGGGTAACATGTTACCCTCAAACATCTTCATTAATTCGGTATCTTGCCCTGTTGAACCTTATATTCACAGTGTTACCCAATGCTACCGGTGTCTTAAATATGGTCATGTAGCGAAGCAGTGTCGTAGTACAGTGGCTCTTTGCATAAACTGTGGTAAAACAAAAGATGAAACTCATTCATGTCGGGATCCACAGGATAATTGTTGCATTTATTGTAAAACTAATTCACATAAATCAATCTCTAAATCATGTCCAACACATATAAAACAAAGTGAAATAAAGAAAAAAATGGCTGAAGAGAATTTAACTTTTACGGAAGCAAAAAATTTAAATAAAACATCATATGCTTCTGCATTAAAAGTTAACAATAAATTTCAAGCTCTATCTTATTTATCAGAGGAAGAGTTTCCCCCTTTGCCTTCACGAAGACATAATATCAAATATCCTAGACAACCAGTGTCATCTCAGTCAACTAATTCTGTTACTTTACAAACAACTCGAAATCGCAATGCTTCAACTCAGATCGAAACAGTTAACAAGAAGCGAAAACCCAATTCTCCCATTCAAATATCAAATTCCCCTCCAATGTTCCCATTTAAATTTGGACCCGAAAAACCTATTAATATACCACCAAGAGAAAATTTTGAATCTGATACGTCAGATGAATTTATTAAAGGATTCTTCGCGGTTTTACAGAAAGTACTAAGTGAAGTAAAATCTTTTGAAGAACTTACAGCCATTGATGCAGATTATATTAAAAATATTGCGTATAATTGTAATGAAAGTATATGTGACGATGACGAATACTAACCTCAATCAATTGAAAATTTGTCAGTGGAACGCACGTTCCGCTGTATCCAATAAACATAGCTTAGTAAAAATATTATCAGATTATGATGTTGATATTGCTCTGGTATCAGAAACATGGTTTAAACCAAAAGTCACTTATACATTTTATGGATATTCTATTGTGCGTAAAGATAGGATAGATGGTACGACAGGTGTAGCTATTCTTGTAAAAAATAATATCAAATTCAAAGAAGTATCTATTAATAATGTAGCAGATGGTATGCAAGTCTGTGCGGCAGAAATTTTTGTTTCTAAAAATCTATCCATTACTTGTGTTTCTGTGTATTGTCCTCCAAATATCGCATTTACTGTGCACAATTTTTCCAATCTTTTTAATAACATAAATGGTACATTATTAATTGGAGGAGATTTTAATGCGCACCACGATATGTGGGGCTCATATAAAATCAATCAATCTGGAAAAAATATGGTAAATGCATTAAATCAAAATAATTTGGTAATTTTAAATGATGGGTCACCTACAAAAATATCTCGGTCGGGTCAAAACTCTTCTGTCGACTTATCACTAGTATCTCCGGACATCGCTGATAAAACTAACTGGAGCGTGGTAACAGATACTCTTGGATCGGATCATTTTCTCATTCTTATGAAAATCAACATATTGAGGGAACAGTTTAGTAATACAATACAACCAAAAACTAAATGGAACACTAAAAAAGCTAACTGGATGGAATACGAACGAACTTGCATTATATATTTCAGTAATAAACCCCAACTACTAAATGTAAATGATAAATATAAATATTTTATGGAAGGCATTGAATATGCCGCTGCATGTTCAATCCCAATCAATAAGCCTTTCAAAAAAGCTAAACTGCCACCCCGCCCTGGTGGGGTAGTGACTGTGATAAAGTCGTTTTTTATAGAAAAGAAGCATTAAAAAAATATATCAACAATAGTAATATGGAAAATTATATACATGTTAAAGAAAAAATGGCAGTAGCAAAAAAATTTTTAAAGAACAAGGCTAAGGAGTACTGGGTTAACTACTGCGCTAAACTTAACAAAAATACTCCGTCTAAGGAAATATGGCAACAGGCAAAAAAGATGCAAAGAATTCCTTCACCTTCCCCTAAATGTACCAACTATGAATGGATAGACACTTTTTTGCAAAATATCACCCCATGTTCGGCAGATCAGGAAGTAAAGGATTTAGTAGATAATGCAGATGTGAAGAATGATATACTTAATTATCCTTTAAAATTTACGGAACTACAATTTGCATTAAAAAATACCAAGAATACAGCTCCAGGTATGGATCAAGTTACATACGATATGATATGGAATTTACCAACTGTCGGTAAATTATTTCTTTTAGAAATTTTTAATGATATTTGGTTATACAACGCAGTCATTGAGGAATGGAAAAATGTTGTAGTTGTACCAATCCCAAAACCGCAGAAAAATCCCAACCTTGCAGAATCTTATCGACCCATTTCCTTATTATCCTGTATCATGAAAACTTTTGAACGGATTATTAAGCACCGGTTAGAATTTCATTTGACTAGCACTGCTTTTTTCCCTTTGGAACAATTTGGTTTTAAAAAAGGGTTTAGTACTATTGACGCAGTATCTTATTTAACAACAGACATTCAGTTATGTTTTTCAAATAACTACTACTTAGGTGCTGCTTTTCTTGACATAAAAGGTGCCTACGATGCAATTAATATCATTATGTTAAGAGAAAAATTGCTTCAGGCAGATCTTCCTCCAAGAGTGTGCAATGTCTTGTGTAATCTTCTCACACAAAGAAAAGTTTATGTAAGGTCGAATAACAATTCTATAATAGGTCCTAGACGATCATCCACAGGTTTACCACAGGGTTCTGTTATCTCTCCCCTTTTGTTTAATATTTTTACAAAAGAAATACACGATGGAAATAATAATTGTAATATTATACAGTACGCTGATGATTTTGTCATTTATAACACGAATAAAAAATTAGAAGCAGGCATCACTGAGCTTACGTCACATATACAGCTAAGTACTTTGAAATTTGAATCGTTAGGTTTTTCTTTAACCCCTCAAAAATCTAATGTTACCATCTTTACAAGACATAATCTGCCCAATATCGATCATATTAATGTAAATGGTACACTATACCCGGTATCAAATCAGGTAACTTATCTTGGAATTATTCTCGACAGGAAGCTTAGCTGGAAACCATTTATACAAAATATAGAATCAAAATGTTTAAAAGGTATAAATTTTTTAAAATTCATAAGAAGAACTTGGTGGGGAGCAGATCCACAATCGTGTTTAACTTTCTACAAAGCCTTTATTAGGTCCATCCTGGATTACGGATGTACGTTGTATGGATCAGCCAGTCCTTACACTCTAAAACGATTGGAAATAATTCAAAATACTTCTCTAAGACTCTGTTTGGGTGCAATGTGTTCAACGCCTGTGGAACCACTTCGGATTGAAGCACTAGAGCCACCATTATTTTTGCGGAGGGAATGGTTGTCAGAAAAATTTATTATTAAGTCTTCTTTTAAAAATCCTACTCTGTTACATAAAATAGCTTTATTAAATAACCACGACTTAACAAACAAATATTGGTCAAAAAAACCTTCTCCTCCATTATGTATGGCTTTTAGAAATACCAGTCCTCATAATAGTGCTTTAAAAAGACCTATTTCGGTCGATAAATCTGAATTTTTTGATATGTTGGAACCACTAGAAATTAATATTCCCGTATACCATGAAAATTTGTTGATAAGTAAAAATACTTTAAGCGCTTGCATAGCAAATCTGCCAGATTTTCTGGAAATATATACTGACGCATCAAAACAAAATGACGGTACGGGGTGTGCATTCTATATACCATCAGCAAACATTCAAGAAAAATTCAAACTAAATAGCAGTACTTCCATTTTTTCTGCAGAAGCTATTGGTATTATTAAAGCCTGTGAGTATATTGAAAAAAGCAAGGTAAAAAAAATACATCTTTTGAGTGACTCCTTATCGGTTCTTAAATGCATCGCTAACCCAATTAATGTGGTGGCTACTGATATAAATCCTTTTATTAAAGAACTAAAATTAAAAATTCATAAATTAAGAAAAAGTCACTACGAATTAAAATTCACTTGGGTAAAAGCTCATATAGGACTTCGTGGAAATGAAGTAGTAGATTCCTTAGCCAAAGAAAGCATCACAACTGGACAGTATATGGAGAACAATTTAGGAGCTCAAGAATATTTAACGATATCTAAACGTAATTTTAAGGAAAAATGGGAATTGCACTGGAAAAAATATTGCGGTAATTGTCCCACACGATACACACTGTTACATTCAAGTATTCCGACAGTGTTGTGGCACCAAGAGTATGATTTTACAAGGAATGATATTGTGACCATTTGCAGGCTTAAATTCGGACATGCAAGCTTTCCTCAACATTTATATAGAATCGGTGTAGTCAATACCGAACTTTGTGAAACCTGCAATGTGGTGAGCGACTTGGATCACATTTTTTATGCTTGTAGTAAATTTGAAATACAAAGACAGGAATTTATTAATAGTTTATTATTGCAAAACTTATACCCCCCTTTCAATCTACTTCATTTACTATCATTAAATATGTATCAGGTATACAAAATTATTCTTAAGTTTATTAAGATGTGTAACTTAAAACTTTAGAGTGTAGGTATTAAGCTCGTTACCTCTGTTATATAGCCAAATATTTTACCTATTTACCTATATTTTCCGAGGTCTACCCTTTCTGTCTGTGAGTCACCTTGAATGACCCCTAGGTGCGAAAAGTAATCCTAGTTCCTCTCCCCATCGTAGTTCTTCATTTAAATTTCCAGAATAATAGTGTAGTTAGATTAGTTAGTTAGAATAGGTTACACATTTGTTACTGGCTGAATGGGCACTTAGCTCAAAGGCCAAAAAAAAAAAAAAAACAACAGGTCCATCTCATACCTAGAGAGAAGTCATCTAGATGCCCAAAATTTTACGGCCTACCCAAGGTACACAAGGCAGGATTACCACTGCGACCAATTGTAAGCTCCATCGGATCTCCCTTACAACCGCTGGCGAAATTTCTGGCCCAACAGCTGCAACCATACGCGGAATAAGCGGATTCTTACGTCAAGAACGCGAGCCACTTTATCGAGCGTATAAAAGGTGTGACTCTTGAGCCGGGACATTTGCTAGTCAGCTTCGATGTAGTCTCACTTTTCACGAATGTTCCTATAGATGAATCACTGGACATCATAAGCAAAAAGTATCCAATATCACCGGATATAAACTAAACCTAACCAAACACTGTTTAAATAACACTTATTTCATCTATAAGGAACAAAGATATAAACAAGTTGAGGGAGCACCGATGGGTTCTCCCCACTGTCACCAGTAATAGCGAACTTGTTTATGAAGGAAATAGAACAGCGGGCAATAGAAACAGCTGAATACAAACCCAAACTGTGGCTTAGATACGTGGATGACACTTTTATCATCTGGACCCACGGAGAAGAAAAACTAAAGGCTTTTTTAGAACACATCAACAATATCCACCATAAAATTCAGTTTACCATGGAACTGGAAGAAAACGATCAAATTCCATTCTTAGATGTGTTAATAATAAAGAAACAAGACGGACACATAGGCCATACAGTGTATCGGAAACCGACACATACCGATAGATATCTAAATGCTGCTTCACACCACCATCCTGCACAATTGCATTCAGTCATCAAAACCTTGATTACAAGATCCGAAAGACTGACAGACCAAGAACATCAAAATGAAGAAATGCATAACGTGAAAACAGCGTTAAGAAAAAACGGCTTCTCAACATACAACATCGAAAAAGCTCAAAATGCTCGAAGAAGAGATAAGGACCCTACAGAAGACAATAAACCGATCGGCAAAACCATTCTGCCATATGTGAAGGGTACGACAGAGAAAATAGGGAGAGTGCTGAGAAAACACAACATAGAAACGATATTTAATACGGACAGAAAGATCTCAACTATTTTACCAACACCAAAGACCAAAATATCATTAGAAAGTCAAGGTGTATACGAGATTCCGTGTGGGGATTGTGGAAAGTCGTACATTGGACAGACCAACCGAAGAATCCAGGTAAGACGAGAAGAACACCGAAATGCTATCGAAAGGGGAGAAACCACGTCATCCCTGGCTCAACATGTCGCACATACAGGACACACAATAAACCTGAACCAAACAACGATGTTAGCTAACATCGAAGTAAAAAGAAAACGGGAAATCAGAGAATCGATAGAAATTGAAAGAAATTCCAACTGCTTAAACCAAAGAGATGATGCGCAACGGCTTCCTACAACATGGAAAACGGTACTGAAGAAAAAGACCAAAATAAATCAGGCCGCAACATCCACGAGTAACATCCCGCCGACGACTGCAACCTACACCGGACCAATAACAAGAGCCCGACTTCGCGCAGGGCAAGCAGCAGCAGCATCAGGATCAACTACATAAATGACGGTATCGTGAGTAAGAATTCAGTTTACTTCAAACAGCAGCGAGAAGCGGAACTACCTGACTTGACAATGGCAAGTGAGATCTTGCCGAAACGTCGTCAAAATAATGGTTTATATATATAAAACAGATGAAATAGAGAATGTGGAAAAATCCCCTTACGAACAATTCACACATCCGACATTTCGGGCTGGGAAAAATTTTTTTCGAATAGAATCAAAGATCCAAACACCAGTTCTTAGAAATGTGTTTCGCCCTCTTCAATTTTTTTTCACATTCTCTATTTCATCTGTTTGATTTGGTACGAGTGGTCGTTAAACCATTAGCCTTGGATCTTTTGATCACTGAGTGTGTTTCAAAGATCTACATCTTATGTTTTTAAATATATATATATATATATATATATATATATATATATATATATATATATGTTGATATTATAATATATATATATATATATATAACAACATTCGAGACATATATATATATATATATATATATATATATATATATATATATATATATATATATATATATATATATATATATATATATGTCTCGAATGTTGTTTTTTGATTGGAATGTGTCTAAAGATATTCAACCTCTCATCTTTATTGATAAGCCCAGAGAGGTTGAAGAGGGCGAAACACATTTCTAAGAACTGGTGTTTGGATCTTTGATTCTATTCGAAAAATTTTTCCCAACCCGAAATGGTGGATGTGTGAATTGTTCGTAAGGGGATTTTTCCACATTCTCTATTTCATCTGTTTTATATATATATATATATATATATATATATGAAACTTAAAGCTAAAATCAATATCAACAAAAGACTTAATATTAAAATTAAACTCACCAGGCTTCCGGGTTGAACCGCGTCGTTGGTTTCTAGGCCGAGCTTTCGACGTCCTCTCTGACGTCATCTTCAGGGCTTCCGGGGTCTCAGTCTCCTGAGGCTCCAGACACTACACTCACTACTCACTACTTCACTACTCACTGCAATACTGTTGTTGCTGACGCTGGGGCGGTCATTTATACCGTGGACTGATGTGACTGACGTGGCTGTCGATGACGTGGCGGAGTGGGAATTAGCGCGAAGACTATTTGGAGTGGCGCGAAGATTTTTGACGGCTGGAATTGTATTTGTAGATGGAGCGGACGATGTTTTCTTTAGGAGGGGTCTCCAAGTCGAAGGTAAACGGATGCCGTCATCTCTTTTATTGAGACAACTTGGCCGTTTTTCGATTTCTATGGCTTCTCGGATAATCCTTTGTTTATAGAAGCGGATGGGGGCTATGGTTCTGGAGTTTTCAAAGTCAATTTTGTGACCTGTATGAAGATGGTGTTGGCCTAGGGCTGAAACTGAATCGGAATTGCGAACAGATATGGAATGTTCATAAATCCTATTTTGGATTCTACGATTGGTTTGTATTGGTACGATTGGTATATATATATATATATATATATATATATATATATATATATATATATATATATATATAAGATTATGGTATTCTTGACTGTATATTCAAATATCAAGCAGTGATTCTTGAGGATGGGTTACAAATATATATATATATATATATATATATATATATATATATATATATATATATATATATATATATCAAACAAATGAAATAGAGAATGTGGAAAAATCCCCTTACGAACAATTCACACATCCACCATTTCAGGTTGGGAAAAATTTTTTGAATAGAATCAAAGATCCAAACACCTGTTCTTAGAAATGTGTTTCGCCCTCTTCAACCTCTCTGGGCTTATCAATAAAGATGAGAGGTTGAATATCTTTAGACACATTCCATCAAAAAACAACATTCGAGACCCAGACATAGCAGGAGCGTATATCTTTTGATCACTGAGTGTGTTTCAAAGATTTACATCTTTTGTTTTTTTTATATATATATATATATATATATATATATATATATATATATATATACAGCGTGTCTACTTGAGTTGGAAACATATGGGAAACTTTTTTATTATTAATTTTACGAAAAAAAGTTATTCTTTATAAAAAGTTCTGCATGCCCCAAAACCTAAGATTCAATTATCAGATATCAAATTTTCTCAATATTATACGAGGTAAAGTACCTTTATTTCTCTCAATATCGAAAATTCTTATTATGAAAAGTTGTTTGGAAATAAAAACCAAGCTCAAATATGTAATTACATGCTTCTAATTGGAAAAAAATATTTTCCAAATTTTTCTCAAATTTATTGATACTAACTTCGGGTTTATTCATTACACATACGATAACTCTTTTATTATTACTTTTACGAAAAAAAGGTATTCTTTATAAAAATCTCTGTATGTCCTAAGACCGAAGATTCAACCAACAGATATGACATTTTATTAATTTTATACGAGTTATGTCAAAAAATATGAATTTCACTCAAGAGTAAAGTACCATTATTTTTCACACTATTGAAAACGGTTATTAAAAAAGTTGTTTAGAATTAAAAACTATGTGTCAATATGCAATTACATCCTTCTAATTGAAATACTGTGAAATATAAAGGTGCTATAATATTGAGCGAATTTCATATTTTTTGACACACCTCGTATAAAATTAATAAAAGTTGATATATCATGGTTGTGTCTTAGATTTTAGACCATGCAAAGTTTTTTATGAAGAATAACTTTTTTTCGTAAAATGAATAATAAACGAGTTATGATATTTGTAATAATTAAAAACGATGTTGGGTATCCATAAATTTGAGAAAAATATTTTTTTTTCAATAAGAAGCATGTAATTGCATTTTTCATCTTAGTTTTTAATTCCAAACAACTTTTTATCATAAGAATTTTCGATATTGAGAGAAATAAAGGTACTTTACCCTTAGCCGAAATTCATATTTTTTGACATACCTCGTATAATATTGAGAAAATTTGATATCTGATAATTGAATCTTAGGTTTTGGGGCATGCAGAACTTTTTATAAAGAATAACTTTTTTTCGTAAAATTAATAATAAAAAAGTTTCCCATATGTTTCCAACTCAAGTAGACACGCTGTATATATATATATATATATATATATATATATATATATATATATATATATATATATATATATATATATATATATATTTTACCAATGTTTCTTGGGTTTAGGTTCATAAAAAAAGTTTGTCTATGATGTTATGACCATATTTATTGATATATTATCCGACGTTTCGGCAGGAAATCCATGCCTTTTTCAAGGATTGACTAAAACAACATTTATTGAAAGCTACAATACAATTTAAAAGAAAATCGACTTACCATGCAATCGTAAATTTAGTTTTGAAACAAGTACACAAATAGACGTCACAATTAAAACAATGTTAAAATGTTAAAGCATAGGAACGGACCCACTAAGTCATTGCGTTAAGAGAGTAATGAACTGTGTCAAAAATTATTATGGTGTTTATTGATGTTTGATTTTATGTTAAGTCAAAATAGTTGTCTTCGTCTCATAGGCGTGCTGAAATATTATATAGTTAATTTTAGATTAAGTTGAAATATACCCTATTAAGGTTTTTGACATCCCGTTTATCATTGACAGCTTTGTTATTTTTTTTAATTTCTATGGACTCTAGCAGTTCCCTCTTCTTTTTGTTGGGTTCACTTTTTAGGATTTTAGTTTTATCGAAATCAAATTTGTGTTTCTTTTCGTTTTTATGTTTTGTGAGGGCTGTAGTGTTATTTTTGTCATATTTGTGAGACCGAATTCTAGAGTTTAGTAGCTGGCTGGTTTGTCCGATATATACCCCATCGCAATTTGAACAAGGAATTTCATATACAACATGTGATTTTTTTGATTGCGGGGTTTTAGTTTTAAGTTTAGTAAAATTCCTTTTCAAGAGATTATATCCTTTGTGAGCAACTGTAATGTTATGCTTGGCTAGGAGATTCGAAAGTTGTTCAGATAACCCTTGTATGTAAGGCAAAGACATATATTTCTTCTTTTCCTTATTATTTTTGTTGTTGTTTTTGTTGTTGTAAAATGTATGTAGTCGTGACTTGAAGATGTTTTCAATGAGGTGATGTGGGTATGAATTAAGTGTTAGTGCTGTTTTTGCTTTTTTTATAGCATGAGGTCTATTGGTGGGATCAGACAATCTGATGGCTCTGTCGGCTAGGCCAATAACTACTGATTTCTTCTGGGACAACGGGTGATGAGAGTTGAAGTTTAGGTATCTTGACGACCAGGTTTTTTTGGTGTACCATGAAGTAGTTATGATGCTGTTGTCTCGATGTAAGGTCAGGTCCAGAAAATTGATTTGACAATTTTTTTCAACTTCTAACGTGAATTTGAGTTTTTGGTGGAAGTTATTGAACTCATTTAGCAAAACATTCATTTTGTCCTCTGGTGCTGCACTTAAACAGTCATCTATGTATCGAAAGAAAAAAGGAATATTGAAATCTATTTTATTCAAAACAATTTCCTCTAGGTGCTCTAGAACTAATTGAGCTATGGCGCTAGAGGTCAAAAGTCTTAAGTGCAGCACCAGAGGACAAAATGAATGTTTTGCTAAATGAGTTCAATAACTTCCACCAAAAACTCAAATTCACGTTAGAAGTTGAAAAAAATTGTCAAATCAATTTTCTGGACCTGACCTTACATCGAGACAACAGCATCATAACTACTTCATGGTACACCAAAAAAACCTGGTCGTCAAGATACCTAAACTTCAACTCTCATCACCCGTTGTCCCAGAAGAAATCAGTAGTTATTGGCCTAGCCGACAGAGCCATCAGCTTGTCTGATCCCACCAATAGACCTCATGCTATAAAAAAAGCAAAAACAGCACTAACACTTAATTCATACCCACATCACCTCATTGAAAACATCTTCAAGTCACGACTACATACATTTTACAACAACAAAAACAACAACAAAAATAATAAGGAAAAGAAGAAATATATGTCTTTGCCTTACATACAAGGGTTATCTGAACAACTTTCGAATCTCCTAGCCAAGCATAACATTACAGTTGCTCACAAAGGATATAATCTCTTGAAAAGGAATTTTACTAAACTTAAAACTAAAACCCCGCAATCAAAAAAATCACATGTTGTATATGAAATTCCTTGTTCAAATTGCGATGGGGTATATATCGGACAAACCAGCCAGCTACTAAACTCTAGAATTCGGTCTCACAAATATGACAAAAATAACACTACAGCCCTCACAAAACATGAAAACGAAAAGAAACACAAATTTGATTTCGATAAAACTAAAATCCTAAAAAGTGAACCCAACAAAAAGAAGAGGGAACTGCTAGAGTCCATAGAAATTAAAAAAAATAACAAAGCTGTCAATGATAAACGGGATGTCAAAAACCTTAATAGGGTATATTTCAACTTAATCTAAAATTAACTATATAATATTTCAGCACGCCTATGAGACGAAGACAACTATTTTGACTTAACATAAAATCAAACATCAATAAACACCATAATAATTTTTGACACAGTTCATTACTCTCTTAACGCAATGACTTAGTGGGTCCGTTCCTATGCTTTAACATTTTAACATTGTTTTAATTGTGACGTCTATTTGTGTACTTGTTTCAAAACTAAATTTACGATTGCATGGTAAGTCGATTTTCTTTTAAATTGTATTGTAGCTTTCAATAAATGTTGTTTTAGTCAATCCTTGAAAAAGGCATGGATTTCCTGCCGAAACGTCGGATAATATATCAATAAATATGGTCATAACATCATAGACAAACTTTTTTTATGAACCTAAACCCAAGAAACATTGGTAAAAAAATATATCAAGGTTCAAGAATTAAACTCAAACTATATATATATATATATATATATATATATATATATATATATATATATATATATATATATATATATATATATATATATATATATATATATATATATATATATATTGATGTGATCTTTATTATTGATATGAGATAATATTCTTATATGTCATTTAATTTAATCAATGCATTAATAATAATCTAATTAATTTACCAGATCACATATCAATATGTTTTCAATCTCAGGGCTTTTTATAAATTATTTACTTACTTACGTGGCTTCTAAGTATTTCTCAATGATTCCTAATCGGGATAGGAAAGAAAAGAGTAAAATAATACACACATATGGGTTACAATTGTAATCAAAATATTGTTTATTTTATTTAAATGGCAATCACTGCTTAATATTTGCTATATATTATTATTCTTAAACATAACATTTCCACATGGGAATCTTATTTCCTTTTGGTTTCCAATTGAAAGTTTTTATTAACATTTAACTATTATGATTTATTAGCAACAATTCTATTTAAGTTTGATGAAGCTTTTCTGATATTATTGATTATGTTTCTTCAATTTTAAATGTGGTATTTAATACGAAAAACCCATACATTCATGTCCAAACAAATGAGACTGACCTTTTTCTGGTGAACTGAGAATGTCTTCACACAAAACCCGTTTCCTGCTATCCTTGGCTGCGATCAAAACCTCGTCCTGGCTTCCAGTAATGTTCTCCTTTGAAACTAGCTCGTATAGCTCTCGTTTCCTGCTTCTGTCGTGATGCTGTGTTCTACCTTTTTCGAAACTGCAATCAGCTACCGGGAACTCTTGGCTCAAGGAGGTTCTTTTACTCTCAACCTGGCCTACCTCTCGTTCCACGATAGATACTCCACACTCACGGAACTACACCGGCTTTCTCACTCTCCGTACACTACCGTCTACTACTGGACTTCACTTCTCGACAGCTCAAAACATTCTGATCTCTATTTGTCATTCATTCCCCTACTTTCTAAATATCCCTTCCAGATTCACAAATCAAACTTCCACCACCAACTCTCATTCGCAGTATTCCTCAAAACCCATTTTTTAATCTTTCTAAATATGCTTAATGGATTTCAAAAGAAAAATAGTTAATTCCCATTCTAAAATTACTTTCTACTATTTACAAAATTTAATGATCTATTATCTACTTCAACTGAGTCTTATTTAGCATAAGCTAATGATCGAACCTTCCGCGAACAACGATAATGACCTATTATCGATTTCACTTGAGTTTTATTTAGCATAGGCTAATGATCGAACCTTCCGCGAACAACGATAATGGTACGCGCCATTCACTTTGTTTGTTCTAAGCGCATTGTCCCGAGTTTCATTTAATCACTTCTTAAAATTAAATATAACAATTTGTTGTATACAGGTTGTTCTAAATTTATATGCCCGTGGTTGAGAAAATTGAAAATATTTTATATTAAATTGAATTTTGTTTATAATTATCAAAATTTAATTTTCATATCAAATAGAAATATAACAAATCCCCGCCTTGTATTCGATAAAATTTATCTGCATTTTTAAATAAATTTTCTCGAGGCAAAACCAACTCCCTGTATATTTCCTTACTTTAATCTACGTCTTATATCCTAACTTACTATCTACTTCATGTAATTCTGTCTTTTATTCGTGATATTTGTATACATCGTGAATATTATAAATTCCTCGGATCTTTTCCGAGTTCCTGTGCCTCAACTCATAACTATTTATCCCATTTTCATTATTTACGATGTACGGGCCTTCGAAAACAGGCATCAACTTTGCGCAAATGCCTCCAGGAAGATTTGATACTCGTAATGCCCTCACGAGTACTTTTTCACCCTTTTGGAAAGTCACTGGTCTTCTTTTTCTATTTTGTTCCTGTTTTTGGATATATTTTTCGTTGCTTCGCCGTAATCTTCTCTGTACGGTTTCAATCACCTGTTGATATTCTTTTGGCTCTTGGTCTTCCCATGGCCTTATCGGCAGTACACCCTTCATGATGTATTCTGGGGTCTCCTTTGTTACTGTGCTCGGAATTGTATTTAGATACCTTTCTATTTCCGCCATTTTCCTGTCCCAGTGGCGATGTTGACCATCTGTTGCAATGCGAAGAAATTTCGTCACTTCCTGTATGAATCGTTCCGACGGATTACTCTGTGGATGCCTGATGCTGACAAAATTTGTCTCTATTCCTCGTTCTCGCAGTTGTCCCTTGAAACGATCATTTCGGAAATACGTTGCATTGTCCAGTAGAATCTTTTTTGGTGTTCCTACTATGGCTATAAAATTGTCGATTTTTCTTAATATTTCTTCCCCCTTTGTGGTGCGGCAACTATATAATTTTACGTATTTTGAAAACACATCCACCATTACCAGAATATGTTTGTTCCTTTTAGTGGTCATAATTAGATCGCTTAACATATCTATTGCTACAATGTCTAGTTTGTTTCGGGCTTCAATATTTTTGGCAACATTTTCGTTTTTGAAATTCCGACTCTTATATTTTTGACATACATCGCACTTCTGGGTAATTTCCTTTGCAATGCGGTAATCCTGTCGGCTGATGTAATTTTCCCTAAAAACGAGCCAAACTTTTCTGCTACCGATATGCCCATTGTCCTCATGTAATTTCTTTATTATCTTTTCGGCCAATGTCTGTGTCACTAAATATAGTTCCTTTCCGTCTATTCTCTTAAAATATATGTTATTTTCTACTTCCGCTCTTCTTTTCTCTCTTTCCTCTAGGTCTTCCTGGTTTGTCCTTATCTCATTTAACGAATATATCCCTTCTTCTTGTATTAATCTATTTAGTCCCACCTGTAGAGTAATTGTTTCCTTTTTTCCGGTGTCCTCATCCCGTGTTAGAGCGTCGGCTATTATGTTGTCTTTTCCTTTTATATATCGGAACTCAAAATCATACTCCTGTAATAATAGAATGCCTCTATGTATTCTATTATTTACTAATCTATTCTTCATGATATGTACTAAAGCTGCATGGTCTGTTTCGATTGTGAATTTTGCTCCCAATAAGTAAAACCTCAATTTGTTTACGCAATATAGTACACTGGCAAACTCCAATTCTGTAACACTATATTTTCTCTCATGTGTTTTAGTCACTCGAGATATAAAACATATCGGCACTTCTTGGTCGTTTTGTATTTGAGACAGAACTCCTGCAAATTTTTGTATGGACGCATCAGTTCGGAGTATAAAAGGTAAATTGTAAATAGGGTGGTATATTTTCGTTCCTTTTGCGAATTCTCGTTTTAATGTTTCGAAAGCTTCCTCCTGTTCTTCTTTCCAATTCCATTTTATTCCTTTTTTAAGCAATTTTATCAGAGGGATTTCCTTTTGGCTCAAATCGGGAATCAGCTTTTTAAAATAATTAATCGTGCCAAGAAAACCTCTCAATGTTTTCAAATTCGTTGGTCTTGGGTATTCATCTATGAGCTTGACTCTGTCTTCGGCTAATCTTACTGTTTTGGTGTCCAATTGAAAACCCAAATAAATGACTTCTTTTTGAAAAAATTGACATTTTTCAATGTTTAATTTCAATCCCGCTGTGTCCAATTCTTCCAGAATTATTTCTATGTGTTCCAGATGACTCTGAGTATCTTGTGAAAAAATTAATAAATCATCGATATAATGAACTATGAAATCTTCATGGCGATTCAAAATGGTATGTAGAGCTCGGACGAGTGCAGCACAGGCACTCTGCAATCCAAATGGCACTACCTTAAACCGGTAGACAATACCATCAATAGAAAAAGCGGTGTAGTTTCTACACTTTTCAGCTAACGGTATCAACCAAAAACTGTGTTTTAAGTCAATTTTCGAAAATATGTGTGACCCGGTGATTCTTCCAAAAATGGCCTCGATTTTTAGGGGTGATTCATATTGTGATACAGTGTGCTGGTTGATATTCCTGGCATCTAAACATAATCTCAATTCTCCATTGCTTTTCTTTACTATCACAATCGGGTTAACATACGGTGAACCACATCTTTCGATGATTTGATCTTCCAACATTTTATTTATTTCTTCTTTCACCTCTTGTCGATACTTGTATGGAATCGGGTAAGTCTTTGATCGAAAATTTCCCAAGTTTTTCACCTCAAATGAATGTTCGTACTTTTTAGCCACTCTGTTTTCCTCATTGATCAAATTTTCGTAGTTTCTTAACATCAACCGCAATTCTTTTTCTTTCCCTTCTCCACATATTAATTTTCTGTCTTCTTTCTCAGATTCTTCACACATGTTTACCGTGCATTCTGCATCCTCGTTTGCATATACCTCCTCTTCAAATACCACTGTTTCAATCATATTCTTTTCACTTTCATTTTTTAGCTTTATTTCTTCTTCTCCTGAGCTCGTCTCTTCTTTTGAGGAATCCCAGGTTTCCTTTGTTTCTGATACTCTCAAATTTTCTTCTTCTGGGCTCAACTCTTCTTTTGAGGAGCCACAGGTTTCATTTTCTTTTATCTTTTTCTGACCTTTTCTCCTTTTTTTTCTTTGTCCTTGCTTCGCTGCCAAATTCATTTCCACTGTTTGTTCTTTACCTGATACGTCCGTATTTTGTTTCTCATGTTCCTTGTCCTGTTCTTTTTCTTTTTCTTCTGTTAGTTTCATCGTATTATTTTTAAAATCTATCACTACATGTTTTTCTGCCAATTCGTCAACTCCTACTATCATGTCATGTGACATGTTTGGCATTATTACACATTGTAGTGCATACATATTCTTACCCAGTCGTACCATTACTCGTATGCCTTCATTTATAGTTGCCAATGTCCGTTTGTTTGCGCCCACTAAATTTACCCTAGGTATTTTGTAAATTAAATTTGTTAAGTTAACTTCTTCTATTAGTTTTCTGTTGACCAATGTTATTTCAGATCCAGTGTCTATCATAATTTTAATTGGTTTCTCGTTGATAAATCCATCCACAAATTTTAAATTAACTCCATTTTTCTTTTCGTTGTTTCCTGCCAATTTAATAAACTCCTTGGGGTGACAAAAGATTCCTGTTTGATTTTTGGTTTTTAGTGAGCGCCGTCGTGAAAAGACGCCGGTTGCTCATCGTTGTTTATATTTTCGTCATAATGTCTCTCTCCGTCATATTCATCTGTCTGGGTATTATTTACTTCTCTTCTATTTTCTCTAGGTCTGTCGGATCTGTTTCGGTTTTCTCGATATCCCTGTTCATTTTCTCTACCATTATTTCTGTTTTCTTGATTTGAGCGTGTGGTGTTTCTATTCTGGTATTCTCGATTTCTGTCCTCATTCCATTGCCTATTTCTTTGTTCATAATTTCCTCTTCCGTTGTCTCTATTTTCGTTTTCCCTTCTGGGATTAAAATCTCGTCTTGTATAGTCCCTCCTATTTTGATTTCTATCTCTGTAATCTTGTGTTTCTCGGGGCCTGTAATCTTCTCGCGACCTTCTTGATTTTCTTTCTCTTAGACGTGATTCTCTTATTTGTAGGAATTGGCATAAACTATCTATGTCTTTGTAATTTTGCAATGTGATATGGTCTTCCAGCGTTTCCTCGAAATGTCTTGCAATCAGTTCGACTAATTGTTCCGATGAGTAATTATATTGTAAATGTTTTGCATTATTGTAAATTTGCAAAGCATATGTCCTTTCTGATACACCCATCCTATCATTGTATTTCCCATTTTGCAATTCCTTGTTAATTTCCAATTGTTGGACCTTTCCCCAGAAATAATTCAAAAATTTTTGTTCAAATTGTTGCCAATTTCCGAATTCTTCTTCTTTGCTATCGAACCATAGGCTTGCTTCATATTTGAGATGGTTTCTGATAGTTTCTTTTGCTGTTTCGAAATTTCCGATGTGTTGTATTTTCTTTTTCAGGCTATTTATGAACGGCACTGGGTGTAATCTTCTTACATCCCCGCCAAACCTTATCTTCACGTCATCTGTGCTATGTATAACCATTTCTCTTCTTTCTCCGACATTTTGTTGAGTATTGATTTCCGCAATCTTTCTTTCCACTTCTTCTCTGTCTGCTTGAATAGCGTTTTTAAACTTGTTTTCCAAATTTTCTATTTCCTTTTTCTGGCAATTCGTTATCTCCTTTATTTTGATTTTGATTTCTTTAATCTCTAACTCCTGTTTCTCGCTCTTTTCTGCAATCTCTTCTATTTTTTTAACCATTTCCTTCTTAATACTCTCTATATTTCTGTTGTTTTCTTCTATGGCTTGTTTTGTTTCCTGTTGATTGTCATCCATTTTTTGCTCCACTTTATCCATTTTCTTTGATGTTTCTTCCTGATTTTTATCCATTGTCCTTTTTGCTTCATCCATTGCTAGTTTTGTTTCCTCCTGATTTTTATCCGTTGTCCTTTTTGCTTCATCCATTGCTAGTTTTGTTTCTCTTTGATTGTCATCCAGTTTTTGTGACTGGAGTTGCATCAGTTGTAATAGTTTATCTATTCCTGATAATTCTTGCTGTTCTGATGCCATGATTGTCGTGTCTAAAATATCTTCTTGGTCTGAATGTTCTTTTTGTTTTTTGTTGTCCTTGCTTTGGCTTCTTGTCACAGACATTTGTTTTCAAGAAGTACTGTCCCCGCCAAATATGAAATTTTACTCGTATGTTACCAAGACGACTTTTTCTCATCCAAATATTATAAATTTTCAATAAATATATCAAATGTAAATATCGTAAAAACAAAATATTAAATCAGTTATGTAAAATTTGTACCTAAAGAGATCTAAAACTTTATGTTATCAAATGTAAGTATCTCACTTTTTACCACAGGCATATAAATTTTCAAATACCGGCTTTACTCTTTCTATCCTTCAAATTTGCCACTAGAAATACTTTTCAATGCTTTCCACGTTGGACGACAGTTGATGTGATCTTTATTATTGATATGAGATAATATTCTTATATGTCATTTAATTTAATCAATGCATTAATAATAATCTAATTAATTTACCAGATCACATATCAATATGTTTTCAATCTCAGGGCTTTTTATAAATTAATTACTTACTTACGTGGCTTCTAAGTATTTCTCAATGGTTCCTAATCGGGATAGGAAAGAAAAGAGTAAAATAATACACACATATGGGTTACAATTGTAATCAAAATATTGTTTATTTTATTTAAATGGCAATCACTGCTTAATATTTGCTATATCTTATTATTCTTAAACATAACATTTACACATGGGAATCTTATTTCCTTTTGGTTTCCAATTGAAAGTTTTTATTAACATTTAACTATTATGATTTATTAGCAACAATTCTATTTAAGTTTGATGAAGCTTTTCTGATATTATTGATTATGTTTCTTCAATTTTAAATGTGGTATTTAATACGAAAAACCCATACATTCATGTCCAAACAAATGAGACTGACCTTTTTCTGGTGAACTGAGAATGTCTTCACACAAAACCCGTTTCCTGCTATCCTTGGCTGCAATCAAAACCTCGTCCTGGCTTCCAGTAATGTTCTCCTTTGAAACTAGCTCGTATAGCTCTCGTTTCCTGCTTCTGTCGTGATGCTGTGTTCTACCTTTTTCGAAACTGCAATCAGCTACCGGGAACTCTTGGCTCAAGGAGGTTCTTTTACTCTCAACCTGGCCTACCTCTCGTTCCACGATAGATACTCCACACTCACGGAACTACACCGGCTTTCTCACTCTCCGTACACTACCGTCTACTACTGGACTTCACTTCTCGACAGCTCAAAACATTCTGATCTCTATTTGTCATTCATTCCCCTACTTTCTAAATATCCCTTCCAGATTCACAAATCAAACTTCCACCACCAACTCTCATTCGCAGTATTCCTCAAAACCCATTTTTTAATCTTTCTAAATATGCTTAATGGATTTCAAAAGAAAAATAGTTAATTCCCATTCTAAAATTACTTTCTACTATTTACAAAATTTAATGATCTATTATCTACTTCAACTGAGTCTTATTTAGCATAAGCTAATGATCGAACCTTCCGCGAACAACGATAATGACCTATTATCGATTTCACTTGAGTTTTATTTAGCATAGGCTAATGATCGAACCTTCCGCGAACAACGATAATGGTACGCGCCATTCACTTTGTTTGTTCTAAGCGCATTGTCCCGAGTTTCATTTAATCACTTCTTAAAATTAAATATAACAATTTGTTGTATACAGGTTGTTCTAAATTTATATGGCCGTGGTTGAGAAAATTGAAAATATTTTATATTAAATTGAATTTTGTTTATAATTATCAAAATTTAATTTTCATATCAAATAGAAATATAACAATATATATATGTCAAACGATGAGTCCCGGGACATTCTAAGCGACCTAACGATGACTTCAGGGACATTTGCTGAATTCCGGGTCTGGCCGGAATTCCTATACGTCTAATGATGATTTCCAGGACTGTCCCGGAAATCAATTTATGTATAATGCCTGCTTCCGGTACAAATCAGTCTTAAGGATCTCGCAAAAATAGTCATCAATCTAGTAGGATACTTATTTTTATGAGCTCATATAAGTTATAAATGTAAGAAAAAAATTCATTTTCTGTTCACATTTAAAATTCTCCTTTATACCCAATACTTAAAATTATAATTTCGAGTTCTAGCATCCTTGACAGTTACATGTTTCAAGTTTCGTTTTAACTAATCTTGACGACTTTATTTGAAGCTAGAGGAGAAGAGAATAAACTTGATAATGCCTATATTGTGAATACCATTTACTTATTAGGTTTAATGAACATATACGATAACGATACTCTAACTTAACCTATAATCTATGCTAGTTTAATTGATACTGAAGGCTTACAGCTCATGTTCCTTTTTGATACTATGGTCATAAAATATGGAAAAACTAAATTTAAAAAATTCGAATCATCAAAACCACAGGCTCTGCTTGATTTATGTTACAACAGTTAACACATTTTAGTTTATTATAACTGTCGGAGGGCGTATATAACTCGACCTTCCGTCGTGGGGCCCACTATCCTTAGTGGTGCTAGCAGCACCCAACCTATACGATATCATATTGGATAGGTTCATTGCAATGAACCTATGTAAGATGTTTAAATAAAATTTGTAAAAAAATTAATTATATAATATACAAAGTACAACACAATCAATATACTGAAAAATGAAACGACTAGGTCAATAGTACTTATTAGTAACATAAATACTGTTTATTACTACTGCAATATAAGCCACAGGTATGCAGGGTGTATAGTGTATACTATTTCATAGGGAGAGTATTGGTACCTCGTAAAGTAGAAAAGATAGGGAAATGTTGAAATCGGGAAAAAGTTGCGTATTTATGAAACAATAGTTATTTTCCTAACAAGTGCAGAAAGTCATACTTTTCCGGACGCGACTGCAGTTTGCCGAAAGACGCGAAGCGAGAGTTCGGCAAGCAGTCGAGTGCGGAAAAGAGACTTTCTGCAAGAGTTAGGAATAATATTTTTTCTGTCTTTAAAAAATGCCCAAATCTTAATCAATTAATTTAATTATTATGAAAATACATACACAAATGAATTCTTTGACAAGGTTGTCAAAACCAAACTTTCAATATAATTAGTTAGCATGACGACGATCTTGCTTTCCATGACGATGATCTAAAACGACTGTTATTGTCTACCGATTTGACTTTCGAATATTAAGTCAAAATAATTTTATTTCATCGAATTGTCGCGTTAATTTCATTAAAACAGGAACACAATAAGATACATTTGAAATAAAATAGTAAATAATATCTAAATATTAGTTTATTGCATGTATTATAATTATTTTAAGGCCATATTAAAATATCTACACGCGTGCGGAAAAGTAAAACGCGTGCGAAAAAGTAAAACGCGTGCGAAAAAGTGAAACTTTCTAAACTAAAATGCGTGCGAGAAAGTAGACATTTTTGCACGCTCGTAGAAAAATAAATTTGCTAAATCAGCATTAAGGAAACCAGATCCGTATTTAATATTTAAAAATAATTAAAAAGTCCCGTTTTCTAATGTTTGTCCTAACTCCTTTATTTCACAAAATATTAAAAAAAACACTTGAGAAATACTACATTGATACGTGTTTAGTTTTATAATACAATGTTTCGTACTTTCAGGACCACCATCGACATTCGTTTTTTAAATACGAACCTGGAAGGTAGGTAAAAGAAATAAATAAAATAAATGTCCTACGAGACGTTTTCAAGTATTTTTAATATTAATAACCAAACCATAAGATCAAAGATTCCAATGACACCAATTTGTATAGTCTACTGACTAGTGATGTTGATTATAGTTACTTTCGAGTATTCGTTACAAATCGTTACTTTTGTATAAAGTAATCATGTACAGTATTCGTCACTTTGATTACTATAATTACTTTTGTTACTGTTGTATTTGAGTACCGGTAATCATATCGAGAATCGTATTTCTCAGTAGGTAGGTATTTTGTATAGGTATTCCGATATAAAAACTACAATAGTCGTCGTCGTTGCTCGCTTTGATACGATTGGTACGAAATAACGAAGTAATCAGAATAAACAAAGTAGATATGATAGTCGTTACTCGCTCTAATACGATTGGTACGAAGTAATGAAGTAATCAGAGTAATCAAAGTAGATACAATAGTCGTTACTCGCTCTAATACGATTGGTACAAAGTAACGAAGTAATCAGAGTAATCAAAGTATCAAAGTAACGGTTTGCCTCTCTGTATAGTAATCGTTACTTTCAGTATTCGTAAGTACCGAGTACTTTGTAACGAATAGTTACTTTTTCAACATAACTACTATACTGACATTCTCTTTTACTAAAAAGTTTCTTGAACCAAACTTTTAATCAATAATAGGTACTAAAAACACTTTCAGACATTCATAAAATCGCATCGCCCAAGAAATGGTTAATATTTGAATCGTTGATAAATCACTATCAGTTACGAAAAATTATCGCCTGCATGTACAGCTAGCTCAAGAAGTAAATACCCACTAAAAAAATTCCCCTACTTTACGAGATACCAATACTGTCCCTATGAAATAGTACACCTACACCCTGTATGGACGGTAATTAGAAACCGTGAGAACTGCAGTTCTATAATTAGCATCCAAATTAATACGAGTTTTAACAAATGTGGTGCTTCAGCAAACACATACTTCAGGTGACTAAAAAATGACTTCTCTATCAACCTGCACTTCAGACCACACCCATACTGATTTTCCTTCAACTGAGCCTGGCAACGCTGTTGCCGTTAATTATTTATCAATCATATAAAAGTGTTTTGACTTGCAAGACATTTTAAATATATGGATATATATACGACTACCGGGACATTCGCCCACGAAAATTTTGCCTCTAGCGGTTTACGTAGATATTATAAGATTAGTTATTTTCAACTATTTGTAAAGAAAGGTCTATTATGTACAAATTAAAAATTGGCACCTACATATTGAAGATTTCGGTTCCTATTCGAAAGTACGGGAATCGAGTTGATTACTGAAATAAATTCGAATTAACGAAAATATTTTGAATCATTCATTAAATTAAAAATTGTGTCATGGAAGCGATCAATAGAACATAAACGTATGTATGGTGATTAGTTCAGGGTCAGTTCTTTTTGCTTAGATTAGACCTGTGATTCACAAACATTTGGCGAACATTTATTACCTACAGAGTCTATCGTTGACTTTGCTTTTTTCCTTAACCTTCGGATGACCAAGCGGGGGAAATTGTGACCCAAGCTTAGGTTTTTGTTTAATAAATTCAAAAGTATTTTTAATTTTTAACTCATTATTTTTTTATTTGACTTAATATCATTCTAGATATCCTCATATTTTGAAATAAAAAAAATCCCTATATTTTACGAATAAAAAATATATTCTGAAGTTGATGTTTAATAAAATAGCGTCTATTATGTGTAATTACAAGTAATTTTACGCTAATGACGTCGACTTTGCAAAGTAACAAGACACTTACTCAACATACACGCTACACATGACACTTATACTCATTTTGTAACTGGATGCCAAACAAAATTAAAAATTAAAAAAAAACTTTATTTTTTGTTAATAGTCATTTTTGACATTTTTACCTGGGGTCATTTTCCCCCCTCTTGGTCATCCGTGTAACAAAAAAAGGTTGGTCATCGGAAGGTTAATAACTGGTGGTAATAAGGAGTAAGAGAGGAATGACATCATTGAAGTTGTACATATTATAGGTGGCGAACATTTACCGACAGAGTCTATCGCTGACTTTGTTTTTTTTTTTTTTCGTTAACGACTGGTGGTAATAAGAAATAAGAGTAATGACATCATTGAAGTTGTACATATTTCATAAGTATGTACCTTGCACAACAGAACTAAGTACCTACATAACAAAAATTCGTTCGAAAAAATTTGCCATATACAATCTTCCATCAAATTCTAATCGATAAATAGTAGAGTTATCGAGAAACTGATTGATGAGAAAAATAAATACTTATCTTTATAAAGTTTAAAACAAATTCCTCGTTAATTAGTTTATAGAGAACGGATATCGTCCGGTTATTTCAGGTTAACCTGTGAATGAAACATAAAGATGGGAATGGGAACTGCTTTGTATTTATCACGGTTATATAAACTTCACCTGTCTGTCCTCACTCTGCTACAAATCTGACGATCATTTTTTCACTAACTTCCGAATGTTCCATCGAGTCTTAATTGAACTCTGTTTCTCGCGACCCCATAATCCACAATATTACTTTTCGTTAAATAAGCAATGTATTGTTAACATAGTATATATGAGTACCATTATATTTAAATTACGGGTTACTAGTTATCTACTTCTTCACTGTTATTGCAATAGGTACTCTAAGTTGTGTGCTAGATTCAGCCATATTTATAATACCTATATCACACTTGAATACGTCACCAACAACTAAACCGCTTTCGTCCTAGCGGTCAAAAACTGACTCATCGATGAATATGCGGTATGGCCAATTTCAACGGACTGCAGTATTTGCGGTAATTTCTACACGCCCTTTTGTCTGAGTTTACTGTTATCCTTTCGTTAAATACGAATGCACTTTGCACGAAAGATAAGTTGACAGTCTTCAATGCGATTTTCATAGACATAAAGATAATTAAACAGGTAACCGGTCTCTAAATATTAAACAATCTAACCCCATAAGGGGTGGTTATGGGCCTCAATTTTTATTAGTAGCACAACTATCTAACCACACAAGGGGTGGTTATGGCCCTCAATTCTTGCGCAAGAAATTGTGCAATTAATTGCGCAATTACTTGCATCGTGTAAAGTGGCTATAAATTTCTAATAAGCAGTCCACCATACCGAATCCACTATTTTGGATTTTAAATCTGACAAAATCGTAATTTAATCACTCCAAAAAACCCCAATTAATTTTTCTTTAGAAAAAAGTGGTAACCTCTTTTTAGTTATATCACGAGTTCCCGATTACAACTCTGATTTTTACAAATTGACCGAACGAAATCCGCTCTCTATTAATTAAATAAATATGTTACCAGAAAAAAATTAAAATATGCCAGAACTCATCAACATATGAGAAACTCAAAATTATTACGTTTTTTTTAAGTATATAGTGTACCGTGTAGAAAGTAGTAATATATTCAAGATTTTGAGTATGTATTTATACCTTAATACTAATTAACTAAATACGTTACCTGAAAAAAAATCAAATGTACCGGAACTCACCAAAATATGAGAAGCTCAAAAATATTACCGTTTTTTAAAAAGTATATAGCGTACCATATAGAAAATAGTAATGTACTCAAGATGTCGGGTCTCTATTTACACCTTAATACTAATTAACTAAATAAGTTACCTGAACAAAGTTTAAAATGTACCGGAACTCATCAATACATGATAAACTCAAAAATATTACCGTTTTTTTTAAGTATATAGTGTACCGTGTAGAAAATAGTAATGTACTCAAGATTTTGGGTCTGTATTTACACCTTAATACTAATTAACTAAATATGTTAACTACCTGAAAACAATTAAAATGTACCGGAACTCATCAATATATGAGAAACTCAAAAATATTACGTTTTTTTTTAAGTATATCGTGTACCGTGTAGAAACTAGTAATGTACTCAAGATTTTGGGTCTGTATTTAAACCTTAATTCTAATTAACTAAATACGTTACCTGAAAAAAATTCAAATGTACCGGAACTCGCCAAAATATGAGAAACTTAAAAATATTACCGTTTTTAAAAAGTATGTAGCGTACCATAGAGAAAATAGTAATGTACTCAAGATGTCGGGTCTCTATTTACACCTTAATACTAATTAACTAAATACGTTACCTGAAAAAAGTTTAAAATGTACCGGAACTCATCAATATATGAGAAACTCAAAAATATTACGTTTTGTTTTAAAGTATATAGTGTACCGTGTAGAAAGTAGTAATGTACTCAAGATTTTGGGTCTCTATTTCCACCTTATTACTAATGAACTAAATACGGTACCTGAAAAAGTTTTAAATGTACCGGAACTCATCAATATATGAGAAACTCAAAAATATTACCGTTTTTGTAAAAGTATATAGTGTACCGTGTAGAAAATTGTAATGTACTTAAGATTTTGGATCTGTATAACTAAATATGTTACCTACCTCAAAAAAATTAAAATGTACCGAAACTCATCAATATATGAGAAACTCAAAAATATTACGTTTTGCTTTTAAGTATGTAGTGTCCCGTGTAGAAAGTATTAATGTACTCAAAATTTTGGGTCTCTATTTACACCTTAATACTAATTAACTAAATACGTTACCTGAAAAAAGGTTAAAATGTACCGGAACTCATCAATATATGAGAAACTCAAAAATATTACGTTTTGTTTTAAAGTATATAGTGTACCGTGTAGAAAGTAGTAATGTACTCAAGATTTTGGGTCTGTATTTACACTGTAATACTAATTAACTAAATACGTTACCAGAAAAAAATTAAAATGTACCGGAACTCATCAATATATGAGAAAATCAAAAATATTACCGTTTTTTTAAAAGTATATAGTGTACCTACCAAACAGAAAATAGTAAGATCTCTATTTATACCTTAATACTAATGAACTAAATACGTTACCAAAACAAACTGCTATATTATTTATTTTTTCCTAAAAAGTTGGTTGCGAGTGTTTATGGGATTTTTGTAAACACGTTGTTTCATTACTCCCTATACACCACCATACACCAAAATCGGGCGGATTAAATTCTGGGCTACGTCGTGGCCAACGAAAATGACTACCACGACCAATCCAGCGTTCAGGAAATTCGGTATTTGGGTATGTTCTCACTGCCCTCGTATAATGTGGGGGTGTATCATCTTGCATGAACCACAAATGTTGTCTTAAGTTTAATGACAATTCTTCCAACAAATTAATAAGGTCATTTTGTAAAAAATGTAAATAGTTCTCGCCATTCAAATTACAAGGGTAACTCGCATGGCTGATTTGAAAAATGCGATTAGCTCGAAAACTGTTGAGTTTTAAAGTTATTAACAAGTTTACCTTTTTTCCACACAAATAGCGATAACTTGAAAAACAATAAAGTTAAGCCCAAAATTTATGCCATATACGTGTCATATGTGGCGGCCTATATAAGCTACATCAATGTATGTATCAAATTATAATTGCACATACTCAGAAGCCTCCAGTCATAAATTTTTATATGTAAATGTCCACATTCATGAAAGTTATAGCAAAAAAATTTAAAATTGCAATTTCAACACCCTGTATAATTCTTAATATCAACATTTTATTAAAGCAAGTTGGCTTAAATCGCAATATTTTAAAGTGTAGAGTCTACTGTTTCTTTATACACTATATACTGGTTTTTAAAAAGTATATAGTGTACCGTGTAGAAAATAGTAATGTACTCAAGATTTTGATCTGTACTCGTATAGACACCCTTAAAAGAAGTCCCGGTAGTCATCGTTTGACATATAATTAACTAAATACGTTACCTGAAAAAAATTCAAATGTACCGGAACTCATCAATATATGAGAAAATCAAAAATATTAGAGTTTTTTCAAAAGTATATAGTGTACCTACCAAACAGGACATAGTAAGAGATTTTGGGTCTGTATTTACACCTTAATACTAATTAACTAAATAAGTTACCTGAAAAAAATTAAAATGTACCGGAACTCACCAATATATGAGAAACTCAAAAATATTACAGTTTGTTAAAAAGTTTATAGTGTACTCTGTAGAAAATAGTAATGTACTCAAGATTTTAGGTCTGTATACAGGGTTGTCCTTAAGTAATTATACAAAAATAAACAGTAGATTCTACACTTTAAAATATTATAATGTTAATATTAAGAAAGATACAGGGTGTTGAAATTGCAATTTAAAATTTAATTTTTCGCTATAACTTTAATGAATGTGGATATTTATGTATAAAAATATACTTGTATACTTGTTAATAACTTCAAAACTTAACAGTTTTCGAGTTAATCGTATTTTTCAGATCAGCTGCATAGCTCGGCTTAAATGCAATTACTGCAGGCAACAAAGGAAAAAAACAAAAACAATAATACTTGTGAATACGAGTACTTTTGACTAAATTGATAGTTTCCAAAAGATTGACTATAAAAATAGTATACGCTAATATTTTTTACATACATCAGTAGGATACTTAATAACGTTTTATAGGATTTGATATCAAACATTTTACGTTTCATATTAAATTAAAGTCATAATAGAATACATTTTATTTATAAACCAAAGTAAGAAATAGTTAAACTGAATAACATTAAACTTTTTTTCAAAGTAAGTGTTCGATATATCCACCAATTTCTTCAATGTAATTAGGTATCAATACGTTGCATAAAAGATCGTCTCATATTAAATAGCATCGTTGGTTCAAAACAAACTGCTGTATTATCTGTTTCTTCCCAAAGTTGGTTTGCGAATAAAGTTGGTTTGCGAATGTATATGGGATTCTTGTAAACACGTTATTTCTTTGCTCCCTATGTACCACCATACACCACGACCAATCCAGCGTTCAGGAAATTCGGTATTTAGGTATGTTTTTATTGCCCTCGTATAATGTGGGGGTGAATCATCTTGCATGAACCACAAATTTTGTCTTAAGTTTAATGGCAATTCTACCAACAAATCAATAAAATCATTTTGTAAAAAATGTAAATAGTTCTCACCATTCAAATTACGAGGTAACCCGCATGGCTGATTTGAAAAATGCGATTAGCTCGAAAACTGTTGAGTTTTGAAGTTATTAACAAGTTTTTTCACACAAATAGCGATAACTTGAAAAGCAAAAAGTTAAGCCCAAATTTATCCCGTATACGTGGCATATGTGGCGGCCTATATAAGCTACATCAACGTATGTATCAAATTATAGTTGCACATACTCAGACGCCTCCAGTCATAAATTTTTATACATAAATGTCCACATTCATGAAAGTTGTAGCAAAAAAAATTTAAAATTGCACAACACCCTGTATAATTCTTAATACATATCAACATTTTATTAAAGTAAGTTGGCCTAAATCGCAATATTTCAAAGTGTAGAATATACTGATTCTTTATACACTGTATACTGTTTTTAAAAAATATATAGTGTACCGTGTAGAAAATAGTAATGGACTCAAGATTTTGGTCTGTATAGACACCTTAAAAGAAGTCTCGGTAGTCATCATTTGACATATAATTAACTAAATACGTTACCAGAAAAAAATTCAAATGTACCGGAACTCATCAATATATGAGAAACTCAAACATATTACCGTTTTTTAAAAGTATATAGTGCTCCGTGTAGAAAACAGTAATGTACTCAAGATTTTGGGTCTGGATAGATACCTTAAAAGAAGTCCCGGTAGTCATCGTTTGACATAAATAATTAACTAAATACGTTACCTGAGAAAAATTAAAATGTACCGGAACTCATCAATATATGAGAAACTCAAAAATATTACAGTTTTTTAAAAAGTATATAGTGTACCGTGTAGAAAATAGTAATGTATTCAAGATTTTGGGTCTGTATATACACCTTAAAAAAAGTCCCGGTAGTCATCGTTTGACATATATATATATATATATATATATATATATATATATATATATATATATATATATATATTGTTATATTGTTATATTTCTATTTGATATGAAAATTAAATTTTGATAATTATAAACAAAATTCAATTTAATATAAAATATTTTCAATTTTCTCAACCACGGGCATATAAATTTAGAACACCCTGTATACAACAAATTGTTATATTTAATTTTAAGAAGTGATTAGAATAAGCGTACGAAACTCGGAACAATGTGCTTAGATAAACAAAGTGAATGACGCGTACCATTATCGTTCTTCTCGGAAGGTCGATCATTAGCCTATGCTAAATAAAACTCAGTGAAATAGATGATAGTTCATTATCGTTTTTCGCGGAAGGTTTCGATCATTAGCCTATGCTAAATAAGACTCATTTGAAAGAGAGAATAGGTCATTAAAATTTGTAATTAGTAGAAAGTAATTGTAGAATGGGAATTAACTATTTTTCTTTTGAAATCCATTAAGCATATTTAGAAAGATTAAAAATTGGTTTTGAGGAATACTGCGAATGAGAGTTGGTGGTGGAAGTTTGATTTGTGAATCTGGAAGGAATATTTAGAAAGTAGGGGAATTAATGACAAATAGAGATCAGAATGTTGTGAGCTGTCGAGAAGTGAAGTCGAGTAGTAGACGGTAGTGTACGGAGAGTGAGAAAGCCGGTAGTTCCGTGAGTGTGGAGTATCTATCGTGGAACGAGAAGTAGGCCAGGTCGAGAGTAAAAGAACCTCCTTGAGCCAAGAGTGTCCCGGTAGCTGATAGCAGTTTCGAAAAAGGTAGAACACAGCATCACGACCGAAGCAGGAACGAGAGCTATTCGAGCTAGTTTTTCAAAGGAGTACATTATTGGAAGCCAGGACGAGGTTTGATCGCAGCCAAGGATAGCAGGAACGGGTTTTGTGTGAGGACATTTTCAGTTCACCAGGAAAAGGTCAGTCTCATTTGTTTGGACATGAATGTATGGGTTTTTCGTATTAAATTCCACATAAAAATTGAATAACATAATCAATAATATCAGAAAAGCTTCATCAAACTTAAATAGATTTGTTGCTAATAACTCCTAATAGTTAAATGTTAATAAAAACTTTCAATTGAAAACCAAAAGGAAATAAGATTCCCATTTGTAAATGTTATGTTTAAGAATAATAAGAAATAGCAAATATTAAGCAGTGATTGCTTTTTAAATAAAATAAAAAATATTTTGATTATAATTGTAACCCATATGTGTATTTTTTTTACTCTTTTCTTTTCTATCCCGATTAGGAACCATTAAGAAATATTTAGAATCCACGAAAGTAAGTAATTAATTTATAATTCATCCCTGAGATTGAAAACATATTGATATGTGATCTGGTTAATTAATTAGATTAGTATTAATACATTGATTAAATTAAGTAACATATAAGAATATTATCTCATATCAATAATCAAGATCACATCAATATATATATATATATATAAAAGCAATATTGCTCATAAAAGCAATAGCAAGCTTTGCTAGAAGCTTTATTCTTTTTGCACATTCCGATAGCTCAGAGGATAGGAGACGGTATTATTAAATCGTCTTCGTTCCCTGCCATTAAAAGAGATGGCGCCTCTGTAAGCTGCCACTAGAGTGGCGAAATTTTTGGAGACGTTCAGAGAAACTTCCGTGATTTAATTTGTAGTACCAGCTCGACTGACTGATGAGAGGGAGACCTTGAAATATCGATATATCAGTCTATTGGTACCAGTTGAATCACGGAAGTTTTGACGAATTTGTGCTCCAATGCCATGTATTATGGCGTTTTAATTCATAAAAGCAATAGCAAGCTTTGCTAGAAGCTTTATTCTTTTTGCACATTCCGATAGCTCAGAGGATAGGAGACGGTATTATTAAATCGTCTTCGTTCCCTGCCATCAAAAGAGATGGCGCCTCTGTAAGCTACCACTAGAGTGGCGAAATTTTTGGAGACGTTCAGAGAAACTTCCGTGATTTAATTTGTAGTACCAGCTCGACTGACTGATGAGAGGGAGACCTTGAAATATCGATATATCAGTCTATTGGTACCAGTTGAATCACGGAAGTTTTGACGAATTTGTGCTCCAATGCCATGTATTATGGCGTTTTAATTCATAAAAGCAATAGCAAGCTTTGCTAGAAGCTTTATTCTTTTTGCACATTCCGATAGCTCAGAGGATAGGAGACGGTATTATTAAATCGTCTTCGTTCCCTGCCATCAAAAGAGATGGCGCCTCTGTAAGCTGCCACTAGAGTGGCGAAATTTTTGGAGACGTTCAGAGAAACTTCCGTGATTTAATTTGTAGTACCAGCTCGACTGACTGATGAGAGGGAGACCTTGAAATATCGATATATCAGTCTATTGGTATCAGTTGAATCACGGAAGTTTTGACGAATTTGTGCTCCAATGCCATGTATTATGGCGTTTTAATTCATAAAAGCAATAGCAAGCTTTGCTAGAAGCTTTATTCTTTTTGCACATTCCGATAGCTCAGAGGATAGGAGACGGTATTATTAAATCGTCTTCGTTCCCTGCCATCAAAAGAGATGGCGCCTCTGTAAGCTGCCACTAGAGTGGCGAAATTTTTGGAGACGTTCAGAGAAACTTCCGTGATTTAATTTGTAGTACCAGCTCGACTGACTGATGAGAGGGAGACCTTGAAATATCGATATATCAGTCTATTGGTACCAGTTGAATCACGGAAGTTTTGACGAATTTGTGCTCCAATGCCATGTATTATGGCGTTTTAATTCATAAAAGCAATAGCAAGCTTTGCTAGAAGCTTTATTCTTTTTGCACATTCCGATAGCTCAGAGGATAGGAGACGGTATTATTAAATCGTCTTCGTTCCCTGCCATCAAAAGAGATGGCGCCTCTGTAAGCTGCCACTAGAGTGGCGAAATTTTTGGAGACGTTCAGAGAAACTTCCGTGATTTAATTTGTAGTACCAGCTCGACTGACTGATGAGAGGGAGACCTTGAAATATCGATATATCAGTCTATTGGTACCAGTTGAATCACGGAAGTTTTGACGAATTTGTGCTCCAATGCCATGTATTATGGCGTTTTAATTCATAAAAGCAATAGCAAGCTTTGCTAGAAGCTTTATTCTTTTTGCACATTCCGATAGCTCAGAGGATAGGAGACGGTATTATTAAATCGTCTTCGTTCCCTGCCATCAAAAGAGATGGCGCATCTGTAAGCTGCCACTAGAGTGGCGAAATTTTTGGAGACGTTCAGAGAAACTTCCGTGATTTAATTTGTAGTACCAGCTCGACTGACTGATGAGAGGGAGACCTTGAAATATCGATATATCAGTCTATTGGTACCAGTTGAATCACGGAAGTTTTGACGAATTTGTGCTCCAATGCCATGTATTATGGCGTTTTAATTCATAAAAGCAATAGCAAGCTTTGCTAGAAGCTTTATTCTTTTTGCATATATATATATATATATATATATATATATATATATATATATATATATATATATATATATATATATATATATTACTCCCAGCGTATGAAGTGAGCCACATATCAAAAGAAACTGCGGTTGAAGTGAGGTCCTGTACAAAGTGAGGTCCAGTATACGGACCTCACTTAGTCAATCAATGTAAGACTTTTTCGTAGACATGTACTGATAGCAAACACTGTTTTTTTACAAAAAAAAGTGGGACCTCACTTTGTATGGTCCACATCAATTTTTAGTTCAGAGATTTTCCGCATAGAGGCGCTGACTTTGGCGTATATTTTCTAACCATGTATATTCTATGCCCTGTTGAATAACTTACGATACACATAGTGAGGACCATACAACTGGCAACATCTGTTCAACCAATCTTTAAAACAGTGGATCGTCAATCGTCGCATAAATTCAAACAGTACAAAAATGTTTAATACTTTAATCCTTTTTGAGAGCGTAGGCGCAAAATTTCGGTCGAGTTCTTTTTAAACGCATTTATTTTTTTCGAATCCTGAGATAACTAATAGGTATTTTTAAAAAATTTAAACGCAAAATAGAAGACTACATTATTCCCGAGGGCAGAAAGTCCCTTATAATGAACACAAAGTTTCTTTTGTAATATATATTTAAAATTAAAAATCAGACTATTTTTTTTCACTCCAGTGACTTATTAAAATAAATATTATAGAAGTTCTCAAGGACTTTCGACCATGGATAATACAGTAATATTTCTTTCTGCGTTTAAATGTTTTAAAAATACTTAAGGTTTTCTCAGTATTCGAAAAAAATGAACGCATTTAAAAATAATTCGAGCGAAATTTTTGGGCATATGCTCTCAGAAAGGCTTAAAATACTATAAATTTTTGTAATCAGTATTTCAATAGTTATTTATGATATAAGTATTAAAAGTACACGTTTAAGGCACGCATGTGAAAGTTTGCAGAATGAGCGACAGCGAGTTCTGCAATTCACATGAGTGCCTTAAAAATGCACTTTTTAACACGCATATCATGCAATATTTTTTCTACAAACGTAATTACAGGACAATATCTACAAAAACTTTTACTTGAACTTGACTGACATTCCATTTTTATATTTTTTTGATATTACATCAAAATTGCCTATACGATCAATACGAATTGCAGTGCCATAAAAATTTTAAAGCACTAGTGCCTTAAAGCAGCGCCGGATAAAGGGGCGGGCGAGCCGGGCGACCGCCCGGGGCGCCAGAATTTGGGGGCGCCAAATTTTGAGAGACGCTGATATATAAATATAATATTTGCCCCTATCCGTGGCTCAGTGGTAAGAGCGCCTGCCTTTGGATCGAAAAAATCCGAAAGGTTGTGGGTTCGAATCTCACCAGGGTCGGAAATTTTTCATTTATTATAAATTAATAAATGAATAGTTTCTGTCCTCGTGGGATCGGTTCTCACCGGAGGGACCGCAGACGTTCGGATACAATTAGCGTCTCTTTGCAAAGACAATGACGTCGACATTGCAAAGTAACAAGCCACTTACTCAACACACACACTACTTACACATGAAACTAGGTACCTAACTGTTCAAAATTACCGTACCTACCATGCCAATGGCCATTAGTTGCCGAGGCATTAGCTAAACAAAAAAAAATATAATATTTTTTACATTCACTATTTTTTTGGACTTTATAGATTATCTTTGGGCTAATATTACTCCTAAGACAATTAATATTAAATAATTGTAACAATAAGAAAACTATTTCTAGCTCACAAAAATTCTCTAATAAAAATAATGCAACCTAAAAATTGTTATGGCTTTTAAAGGTCATTTGTCAGGTAATACCTATCACTTTTATGGTATTACAATGTTATACATACATACTTAAAATACACGAAGATCAGATTTACGAAGTATCAACAAATTTATGAATAGTCAGTGATATTATTATACTGCTGCTTGTCATTATAGCCTCAATGGTTAAATAGTTTTGTCTTCCTGTTCTGTAAACTTTGCTTTATCAACATTGTCATGTGTCCGTGGGTGTGTAATTTGAAAAAAAAACAAACCAGGTATATCTATATGAATTAGAATTGACAAGTTCTTTTTCATAATATGAATATATAGAAATTTATTTCGAATACTTTGTACGCGTTAAGATGTTTCACTTTTTGCATAAAAACGGCACGAACGACGTATGAAAAAAAGGAATAATAGATTTTTGTATATATCATAAATTGAACGAGTAATTCCAAAATGATTTGTTATTTGAAATATCTCAGTGGCATACTATGTTTTTGTTTAAAAAAATTCACACCATTTCAACAGTATATATAAAATTATTAATTTTATGTCAAAAGATGCGCAATAATTACCTCTTAAAACACATCAAATTTCATTTGCATATCTGAACCGGTTTTAGAACAATAAAGAAATCGTCAGTTTGTAAGAAAAATGTCAACACCAGTGGCGGATCCAGGGGGGGGCGATGGGGGCGATCGGCCCCCCCTCTCAACCCAAGTGATTTATTTTTTTTAAATTATAATACAGTAAACCCTGTGTTTCCGGCCACCTGCCAAAATCGGCCACCTTTACTAACGGCCAGTTTAAAAAATCCCCAAACCAAGTATAAGTAGACTACAAAAACTGGCAATACCGGCCACCTTTCCATATCGGCCAATGGTTCTTTCATTTTTAGTGGCCGTTACTGACAGGTTTTACTGTATAAAGATTACAAAAACATTCATTTATTTTTCAAATGGATAACTATACATGTTTTAAAATTACAATATTATATGAATTACATATAAATATATTTTTTTGAAATGAGTAATTTATAATTCTTAGGTATACCTACGTTAAGAATTAAAAATGATTACAATAAGCATATTTAAACAAATATGTAATGTACTTATATATACTGTGAACGCATACCTAAGCATGTCCACTCTCGTATAATTATAAAATCGGTTGCAGATAACGGATTCTTCGAAAATCTCTCGAAAATAGCGCGCTCAGCAAAACTATATTAATTTGCCGAAAATATAAATGTATTATGTTCAAACGCCGATTGCTGACCACGAAAAAAACACCCTTTGCTTATTAATTATTAGTCTATTAGTCATTTTAGTGTATTTTGTGTATCGATGTAAGTAAGTAACATCTCTGATGCAAGTAACATACTGATTCGTACAGATCTTAGTTTGTAAATTGTTACAGTGATTAATATTATTTTGAGTTTATTCTTCTTTTTTATATTAATATAGTTTGTGATTTACGAAGAGTTATAAAATGTCAAATAAACGAAAATAAGCTTCTACCGAGAACTTGAAAAGTAAAAATTCAAATGTCGCAATATAGCTGATTATTTTGTTAAAAATCAACGTAATTTGGGTGATAGTGATAATATTAATAGTAATAAAGATAATAAATATGTACAAGGTATATCTTATCAGATAGATCATACTATGACTGACACCTACTGATCTTGGAGCAAATTTAAGTTCTGAGAGCATTCAAAACAAGTCATGCGATTTTTCAGTGTGTCCGATACAAATCAACGATGATGCAGTAAATACCAATTCTACTTTCGAGAGTTTTATGGAAAAAGGTATGTCTTAGGTATATATGCATGAAATGTATGTCTTATATATTATATAAGTTTATTCTATATCACGTTTGACAGACGTGAGTATTTATGCACGAGTACGATAGATAGTCATTTATGTCGCGGGATGCAATCATCCACATATAAAATTATGGTAATGAATTAAATTTTAAACTTCATATGGGAAAGTACATCATGTGACACCTCATTTAAAAGCTTTTGAGATAGTGATTACAAAAATGTATAGGTAATGCTTGTGCAAAATCTCGGTCCAATTCTTTTTAAATGCATTCATTTTTTTATAATCCTGAGAAAACTAATAAGTATTTTTTTAAAATTTAAACACAAAATGCAAGATTACATTATTACCGAGGGACGAAAGTCCCTGAAAACTTCTATAATGTTTATTTTAATAAGTTACAGGGGTGAAAAAGAAGAGAAAATTGAGTATGATTTTTAATTTCAAATACCTATATCATTCACAAGAAACCTTTTGTTTATTCTAATGGACTTTCGGCCCTCGGTAATAGTTTAATAGGTATTTTATTCTGCGTTTAAATTTTTCAAAAATTCTCGTATTAGCTTTCTCAGGATTCGAAGAAAATGAATATGTTTAAAAAGCATTTGACCAAAATTTTGCGCATGTAGGTATTATACATTTTTGTAATCAGTATTTCAAACGCTTTTAAATGAGGTGTGACATGATGTACTTTCCCATTACGAAATAACATTAAAACTATTTCGACTTGAATTTGTTTGCATTGAAAAAAGAAAAGTAGTTATTTTGATTTTTTGAGAATTACATTCGTTTAATTCATTATTACATTTCCGAAACTACTGTAAGTTGTTAACTTATAAAGTCTCATTTTGTAGGTTTTTTTTTTAATTTTAATGATAATTCACTACATATTATATTTATTTTTCTTTCATCAACTTTATGTATTATGTATATGGTGTCCCAACCCAAAAGTAGCGGAACCGTTGAATATTTCGCGAAATGAACATCGAATCGAAAAAATGAAAAATATGTGTTCAATAATTTTTAAAAATCTATCAAATGATACCCAACACGACCCCCCACTCGACCCCCTGAAAGTGGGATGGGGGTAACTTTAAAATATTAAATGGAGACCCTCAGTTTTAATTGCAGATTTGGATTCCTTACGTAAAAGTAAGCAACTTTTATTCGAGACATTTTTCGAATTCTGGATAGATGGCGCTATAATCGGAAAACCATTAATCGTGATACCATAGGTAATTTATAGAAATGGTTTAATCTCTCTAAAAACACTCTCAAATGAAAAATCAAAATACACAAGTTTAATATTTTTCAAAATCCTATCGAATACCACCAAACACGACAGGATGCCATTCGGTAGGTTTTTGAAAAATATTAAACACGTGATGTTTAGTTTTTTATCTGGAAGTGTATTGCTCGAGAAAGACTATTTCTTTATTATTCTATTTCTATATTCTATATATTATAGCGCCATCTATCCAGAATTTGAAGATATGTCACGAATAAAAGTTGCTTACTTTTACGTAAGAAGTTCAAATCTTCAATAAAAACTGGGGTTTTCCATTTACGATTTTAAATTGAGCCTATACCCCACCTCCAGGGGGTGGAGTAGGGGGTCGTATTTGGTGTCATTCGATAGATTTTTAAAAATTACTGAAAAGGTATTTTTCAGTTCTTCGATCCGATGTTCATTTCGCGAAATATTCGACCGTTCCGCTTTTTTTGACACCCTGTATATACATATAGTTTAGCTCTCCAGAGCTCCAGGCCTAGAAGGCCCATGGCTTGGTTTACTATTCTTTTCCATTCTTTCCTCCTTGCTGCTTTATTTTTCCAATTTGTAATTTTAAGTTCTTCTGCTTCTGTCTCTTTATCTCTTTAACACCTATGTCTTTAACACATAAAAAAAATATAAAAAAAACATTTTTTAAGAAACGGTTTTTTTTAGTTACGAGTGGCCAAAATTAAAAGTATTATAAAAAAATCAACTAAAAACCAAAAAATAAAACAAATTGAAAAATCTAACACATTCGTGAAAAGCGTGGGGCGAAAACCGTTTATTCGATCAAGACGCACCATGCTTTTCTTTGACGAATGTGTAAGATTTTTTCATTTTTTTTTTATTATTTTTTGGTTTTTAGTTGATTTTTTTATAATACATACTTTCAATTTTGGTCAATCGTAACTAATGAAAAGCGTTTCTTAAAATTTTTTTTTCATATTTTTTGATTCAATTTTTTATTCATCAATATGTTATTACAAATTAAGTACTTAGATAAAATGAAATGATTTCATTTTTGTATGAAAAATTAAAAAATTTTAAATATACTTTTGTATTATCTACATTTTTACGCCTACATGATTATTTATATTATAAATTATAATTATTATTATCCAGATTTAGCCATACTGTTCACACTCCCTCTAAGAGGAAAATTTACTTATCCCAATACCTGCGGTAACAAAAAGATTGAGCTCTGGTGTGACTTTTTCCGTGTTATCGAGACCTAGGTGACGTGGTATGCTGGCTGGAGTATCTCCCAACAATTTTCATACACATCTGGCAGTCGAGTCGAGAGTAATATGTACAGCTTTCTGCATGGTCTTATAAAGGTATTCATTTAGAGACTCAGCTTTTTTATGTTTTCGAGGAGGTTCTTCGGAATGACTCCAGTAGTAGACATAAAATCGGTATTGTTAGGGTATTTTGCATTCTCCATTGTCTTCGTATTCTTAAAGCCAAATTATTATTATTGTTATTACAGTAAAACCTGTCAGTAACGGCCACTAAAATTGAAAGAACCATTGGCCGATATAGAAAGGTGACCGGTATTTCCAGTTTTTGTAGTCTACGTATAATTGGTTTGGGGAATTTTTAAACTGGCCGCTAGTGTAGGTGGCCGATTTTAGCAGGTGACCGGTAACACAGGTTTTACTGTATATAGAAATTTAGGCAATCGGCCCCCCCTCTTAATGATGCTGGATCCGCCACTGGTCAACACCCCATATCTCGGAAACGAAGTATTTGCTGACATACGCTTATAGAGCAAACTGTCATTATTTTTTCATATAGAATTAACTGTTAAAGTTTGTCGCATTTATTTAGAAACATCCTGTTTTTTCTTGACCACCCTGGATTTCCATAGTTTTTCCTGTATTATTTCACTTGACCGTTATTTTCAGTTCTTTCTGTTTTTCCAGTCCTGCAGGTTTCTTTTCTAATATTGCTTCGTCCATTTTATCTCTAAAAGATTTTTGGGGTCTGTCTCTCTTCCTTCTTCCTATCGGGCTCCAATCTGTTATTCTGTTTATCAACGATTTTGGTCTGCTCTTCTGCCATATCCGTACCAGGTTAATCTCTTTTGTCCTATGTTGTCTATTATCCCTTGAATTCATTACCATTATTTTCTTAATCTCTATGTTATTTATTCTATCCCTTCTACAGCTTCTACTTAGGTATTCGATCTCTGTTGCTCTTATTTTGCATTTGGTTTTCGTATTTTTTATTCAATTTTCACACCCATTATTCAGAATACTTTTTGTCATGGTGTTATATTATATTCTTCTTTTTGTTTTTATACTGATGTTCTTATCCCACAGTACCGGGTTTAATTTTAGTATGCAGCATATTGTTTGTCCTAGTAACTCGATACCTAAAACCATAGCTTGGTTCTATAGGTATCGAGTCATAGAGATAATAAAAAGCTCATGAGATAATAAAAAAAAATAATGAATGATTTTATTTGAATTTGCATAGATGATTGTAAGGCCAAGGATATCACAACGGCTCTAAAAGGAAGAGAAAAAATAAAGATGTACAAGCTCGCGTTTGCAAAGAATATCCGCATGCTATTTTATGCTAAGTGGATGCCACTCCCTCAATTTAGTTATTGGGGATGCAGCTATATCTTGCACACAATCAACATTGGTCTTGTAGAAGATTTATACACATTAAATGATATAAATGAGTCAGATTAAATAAATTATTAGACGAATTTTTTGCTAAGCAACAACATTTTTGTTTAATTTAGTAGTATTTTGTATTTTGACGACACCCGATTTGGGCGTCGAAACGATAATAAAATTATTTTTTTCAATTTAATTGTGGCTTATTTTCCATCTAAATAGTTATTTATACACATTTTTTACTGGTTGTTGATAATGTGCATTTATCTTTTACCTCGCTTCTTCGTCGCTTGAACTTAAAATGTGCTCGCTATGCTATGCCCTATGTTGGATAAGTTATAAGTAATAACTATCCTACTATTTTTTAAATAAATATATTTTTACATAGTTCTTTATGGTAAAATTTTGATTTTTTCCTATTTTTTTATATTTGCAGTAAATTTGTATATTCTTATATGAAGGGGCGCCAAATTTTATTTTGCCAGGGGCGCTCAGAACCCTAAAACCACTATTTTTTAAATAAATATATTTTTACATAGTTCTTTATGGTAAAATTTTGATTTTTTCCTATTTTTTTATATTTGCAGTAAATTTGTATATTCTTATATGAAGGGGCGCCAAATTTTATTTTGCCAGGGGCGCTCAGAACCCTAAAACCGGCCCTGCCTTAAAGTAGCATTTTTAACGCACGTATGGAGTTCTAAAAATTGCATTTTTAACACGGTTGTAGAAAAAAGCCTTTAAATGAGGTGTCACATGATGTACTTACTTTCCTATTTAAAAAAATCAAAGTTGTGCCTGTCACCTGAAGAAGAGGGATCGCGTAAAGTTCGAAACATTGACGCTATAATATACTATGATTATTTTAAAAATCGACCTATCCGAGCGTTTTTCTTATGTGCTAAAAATAAATAAGTTAATAAGGGGGGTAAAACTTATTCCAGCGAACTGTATTTGTAACAACCAAGGTAGGGATGGCGGTTGTTGAACAAAAAACCGGTTTTCGGTTATACCGGTTTTTTACTTACGGTTTAACCTGACGGTTATAACTGGTCAAAAAAAGCGGTTGTTCCAAAAACCATTTTTCGGTTTTTTTAATCAGAAGCAAATACTCGATAGGTTATAAAGTTAATATAACGTTATATGTTACATACATTTATATTGCAATTCAGTTTGCTCAATTTTCCTCCCGAAAAATTCCCCAACCAATTCAACCTATAAAAATTTTCCCATGTGCTTTCAAATTACCCTAAAAATGGGCGAAAGTACCCCAATCTGGCATCTCTGATTCGTCGCTCGTTGTAGACGGCGTCGGTGTATATTGCGTTGTCAATTGGGATATTCCCAAAACTCCCAAAAGTGATGATCCTACCGATCTACCGACATGTCCCTAGGATCTATCGAGTTTAAAAAAATATCCAAATGACATATTTTACTTAAGAGGAAACAGTAGCGATCAACAGGTAGCGAAAACGCGTTCCAAGATTGCGGCTGTAATTTTGAATATTTTTTCGAGATATGTGGCACACGTATTCGTAATATAATAAAGAATGGCGGTACAGAGCCCAATTTAAAAAATATATTAATATGTGGAAATTACTCTGTAATTAAATACAATATTAAAAAAACGAGCCTGTGCCGCCACTAAGAAGAACAAAAAAATACATTTTCTTCAAATAAACTTTTTTATCCGATGCCTAGATTTTGTGTCATTTTGGAACTACTAAAATTTTTTATTTCATTAGTAATTCCAAAATGACACAAAATCTAGGCATCTGATAAAAAAGTTTATTTGAAGAAAGTGTATTTTTTTGTTCTTCTTAATGGCGGTACAGACTCGTTTTTTTAATATTGTATTTATTTACAGAGTAATTTCCACATATTAATATATTTTTCAAATTGGGCTCTGTACCGCCATTCTTTATTATATTACAAATACGTGTGCCAAATATCTCGAAAAAATATTCAAAATTACAGCCTCAATCTTGGAACGCGTTTTGGCTACCTGTTGATCGCTACTGTATCACCTTAAAAATAAATTCGATAAACCAATTCATCATTTATTGCCATCAAAAAATTTCAGTAGGTAGTATTTTTTAACACGTTTGTATAATACCTTTCATTTCCTAAGAATTATGTATTATTTAAAAATTACATAATGGAGATTCCTAATCGTATTTCGGTATTCACATTTCATACAAGTCTCAAAGTACTCAAGTATAAACAATTTTTAGATGATTTTGGGAATATCGATTTCAAGCAGATCACTTACCTTTTTATGGAAATATTCATGTGTTTCATAAAAGCTGATGTGACACTTTCGTCCAGTTCTTTATTAGTACATAAATAAAAGTTGAATTATGGTTGTTTGGGTTAATAATTACTTCGCATATTATTTATAATACATATATAGTAGGGGAGCAAAGTATGCTAAATGTGCAGTCACTCGAGCGCTTTGAGGACCTATTGGGTTGTGATTATTAGGTTCTAAAACCAAAAAAGTTAAGTAAAATTTTCCATTTTAGTGGGGACCTTCCATATTTTAATTTAATTTTCCATTTCCAACACCCGTTTTCTCCGATTATAGCGCCACCTATCCGTAATTAGAAAAAACGTTTCGAATAAAAGTTGCTTATTTTTACGCAAAGAATCCAAATCTGAAATAAAAAAAGGAGTTCCTATTTAAGATTTTAAAGTAACCCCCCCCCCCACCTCCGTGGGGGTCGTGTTTGGTACCATTCGATAGATTTCAGAAAAAATATTCAGAAATTGTAGTGTATTACCTATAAGAAGTTACCGTTAAGCCGGGTCCAGACTATGTAACAAAACATGTTAAATAACAAAGTTTTGTAACTTGTTACAAAATTTTAAATAAACAAGTTTTAAAACACAGTGTTGTATAACATTTTTCTGGTTATATAGCATGTTTTATGTTATCCAACAGATGTCGGTAAACATCAAAGAAAGTTATAAAACCGCACCGCGACTGATCTACACCTAAAATAGTATATTGTGCAACAAGTGCAGAAAGATACTAATTTCTCACGAGTTTGAAAAGTTGCGGTACGAGCGCAAGCGAGTGCCGCAATTCAAACGAGTGAGAAATTATCTTTCTGCACGTGTTTCACACTATACTTTTTCTACAAGCACAGTTTTTCCTAAAAATAAAAATCACAATTGCCAAACGACGATTAATTATAATAGGTACCTATGTGATAAATTTTAAACTGTATTTAATTAATACCTACTAATCAATTTAAATTCCTTATACCTAAATAAATTGCACAGAAATCAGTTAAAAAATTAATGCACTGCCTTAATTTGTTTAAATTTAAACAATTATTACACATTATTGACATTATATTTATGAAGTCACGGATTTACACAAAACCTACTTCATTCGACGTCTCTTGCACAGGTTGCTAAATCCTTATTGGTTATTTGATAATTATAAAATGTTTAATAAGAATAAAATTGTAAAATAAAACAGTTGTAACATCCATAATTTAGTTTCTATGCTATAGTTAAATATAATAATTGTCTTATAGGTTATATATTTGTCTAATGTTTAACCACGGATGTAAACAGAATATAACGTTACTCAGAATGCGGTAGTCCACGGATGTAAACAGAATATAACGTTACTCAGAATGAGGTAGTCAACTGTGCAGAAAAGAACTTTGCGGCACAGAAACGTCACTTTGCGGCACAGAAACGTCACTTTTCTGCACACTAATGTCAAATATCTTATACTGTGAGAAAATATCAAGTTTGCTAACATAAAACCGTGCAGAAAAGTGCACTTTGAATAGTGGTTGTGGAAAAACATGTTATTGAAACACTTCTCTGGCATAGTACCTACGCGAGCAGCAACCGTTGGAGTCATATCGCCTTGTTCATTCTGGAGTGATTGTGCTAGATTTTTCTTTGCTCTGTTCACGTAGGGTTATTTACGCGATGAAATTGTCGAAAGAACTGACTACTCATTTAATTGAGCTATTTCGTAAGTAACGAGTATTATGGGACTGCTATGGGATGAGCTACATTTATTGATTTAAAAAACAAATAAAAAACACGATGAATAGACTGAAATAGAAGTGAAAATAGATACAGAAACTGTAGTTAAAACTAATGCACGTACGCCTATAACTCAAGCCAACAAAAGAAAAGCAGTACGCGGAACCTTAACAGCAAATCGCTGCAAATCAACTCTAAATTTGACATAAATACTATTCTCTACAGAGCAGAGTGTTCAGACATAAAACCTGTAACATTCACTTCATTCGCTACACAGATGCAGACTGCTTCATCAGCTACTCAAACAGGCACTCAATCATACAATATATCTGAGCCTTTCTATTCCGTCTACTACACCTACATCCGCTACTTCTCCAGCTACACCAATTCAAACAGACAGTGACACTCAATCATGAACAGGTGAAGACGATAATACTGAGGAATTAAATTTTACAGAAATGTTATACTTCCTCTCTGAAACAATGAGTAAAAAGGTTAAAAAATATACTTTGCTAATAATATAACTGTTAATCTTTCTCTTACTGGAATTGCATCTCGAAATGTCTTTCCTGCCTATTTTATGGCCGATTTCATTTATAAGAAATTCAAAATCAGAACTTTCTATTCTTAAGAAGTTTTTAAAACTGCCATCACATTTAATGTCTCCTGTCGATGGGTCTATGTTATCTCTTTCCAGATCAGCTAAAAGAGCTGTACCACTACCTATATTTTGCTCGAGCTGCTAATGAAGGACACATCCAAAATATTAATTTAACACGCCGGTGTCGCCTCCACAATATTACACAAGCTGCTGTTGCTATGAAGAGATCCTCCATACTTATATGACGCAATTTTATATACTACCTAACCTACCAGCTATCCATCTAAAATGCTGCAAAATTTATGCGCATGTTGTTGTTTTGTTTTTTGTTATATAGTCTGGATACTCATGCTATATTATAACAAGTTACATAACAAAATTGTACAACAAATTTGTTGTACAACTTTGTTATTAGCATGTTTTGTTACATAGTCTAGACCCGGCTTTAAAAGTTCCCCGTTTCAGGAAAAAATATTGTCTAAGAGCGATAGCCTAGTGACCTAGTGGGTGGACCTCGGATCTCGGATTCGTAAAGCAGAGGTTTCGATTTCAAATCCGGGGTGTGGATCTCCGATTTTTTTATTTATTGTTACTGCATTCATGTCTGTAGACAATGTTGCAATCTATTATGAGCACAATAAAAAAATGTAGTAATAAAATAATAAATAAATATTTAAAAAAAAAACAAGAAAAAAAAATACAATCACTGGAAGCGAAACTAAACAATACGGAAGAAATATAACCACTGGATTCGGAACTGGATATGGAACTGGATAATATTAGAAAACTGATATTATAATATGTAAGCACTACGAGCCTAGTAGGCCCATGGCTTGATGTACTATTCTTTTCCACTCCCTTTTGTCAGTCGCTTTTGTTTCCCAGTTCCTTAAGTTAATTCTTCTCATATCTTCTCTAACTCCATTACTCCATCGTGACCTCGGTCTTCCTCTTCGTCTTTTCCCTGCCAATGCACTAGATAGTACCATTCTGGGAATTCTAGATGGAATCATCCTCTGCACATGGCCCAACCATCTAAGTCTTTGCGCCTTAATTACTGCTAGTATGTTAGGATCTTGATAGAGATCAGTTAGTTCCTTATTTATTCTTCTTACCCATTGTCCATTTAAGTTTTTCCCACCGAAGATTTTGCGCAGTATTTTCCTCTCCCAAACTAATAACAACTCTTGATGTTTTATCGGCCTTATTACGGTCTTGTAAGTTCTTAGTTTTACTCTTCGTGATATATGTTTACTTCTTAACAACCCATTAAAAGCAAATATAGCGCGGTTGCCCGACATAATTCTCTTTTGTATTTTTTCTTCACAGTTAGGATCTCTTGTGAAGACAGTTCCTAAGTACTCAAATCTCTCAACTTCTTCGAATTTATACTGTGTTCCCTTCGCTGTTGTCATTGTTATGTATTGCCCCCGAACGAATTGCTTATTTGTCCATTCCATATACTTTGTTTTTGCTCCATTTATATACAATCCTTTGGTTGCTGCCCTCTCCTCGAGTTTCATGAGTGTTTCTATAAGTTCTATTTTGCTCCTAGCCAAGATTACCAAATCGTCTGCGAATGCCAAGCACTGATGTTTTTTGTGGTAGATCAGACCTGTTCTATTAATGTTTGCTTCCTGTATAACCTTTTCTAGTAATATGCTAAACATTATAGACGATAATGGATCACCCTGTCGCAGTCCTTGTTTGACCTCAAAGCTTTCTGTTATAGTATTGTTTATCTTGACTTTATCATACTGATAGATCATACTGATATTGTTTAAAAACACTAATAATATTGATATAAAATGTTAATCAATTTTATTTATTGTTATAAGAATCAAAGGTAAATATGAGGCGAATGAAGCCTTAGGTTTCGCAGTCAATATCCCAACCACACACACACATGTTGCAATCTATTTCAATACGGTTTATAGTACAAACTATACATTTAATATCAAAATAGTGGGATATATTTTTTTAGTTGAGGACACTTGGTCACATTGCATTGTTTCAGGATAAGGTGAAATATCTTCAATAAATGGAAAAAAGCATGTATGTCATATATTATAATACTTTCTATACTCTTAATATGCAGTCTCGTATAAATTTGTAGTGACATGATTTTAAGTATAAGAACAAGAAGCTTGCAACAATTTTCAGAGAAAATAGAAAACTAAAACTATTTTAAAATGATTATTCGAAATAAAACATATGCACATATTCACTGTATTTGCCATCTAGTGGAATAACTGTAAAATTAAGTCAGTAAAAAAGGTACATTAAGTTTAATTAAATTAAGTAAATCATCTTGTATACTAAAATTAAGGTTGGAAAATTGTCATTTCAAAATGAAAATCGACAGGGGCAACAGTACCTATACTAAAATACACTCTGTATAGATAATTATGTGTATTTTAATTATGATAATTATGATAATTATGATAGAGTGTCATGGAAATTAGGCATCGGACAACGTCGCAAGACGTTTTAAAACCGATTGATAGATAGATAGATAATTATGTCAATGTTAATAATACTGGATAGAGAATTGAATATCCTTTTAAATGAGCTAGCACACGCCCCTCTTCCCTATTTAAAAATAAGGGGTGGGGGAAATGGAAGGGAGGGGGTTGACAAATGACAGATATGTATGTACCGTAAAAATTGTGTTCCCCTTAGATCAAAAGTCCAGCTTTTATATTTATATATTAAGTTCAATATAAATTTCACATAACTGAACTATCACTGTATCCTCCATTTTGATTATTATTGTTCTCAACTAACGCTATTTTCAAAATTCTTGCTTTCCTATCCATCTTTAACGTAAATTATTAAAAAATATAAAACTATTTCTTTATTAACGCTAGTCTCCGATAAGGCTACCGTGATTTAATGCTGAGGTACTAAAATGTTATAAAATTAACAAACAGTACGAGCAAGAACAAAGAGTCCACATCCTTATTATAACTACAAGTGACTGAAACATCGAAACAATAATAATTCTTACTGTGTTATACAGAAAAAGGCAGTAGAAACGATTAATCTCATATTTATCGACAACACTGTATGGTCCTCACTTGATGAGCTGTAAGGAAATATACACGTAAAGTTGTCCTCATTTTGTGCGCATAACGAAAAAGTATATACAGTCTCACTTTAATAGCTGCGTATAATGGCCTCACTTGGGTGGCAATATACTTGAACCATACGGGGCACACATACGTAATTTTTTTTGTGTATACTCGTCATTTTTTAATTGCTATTTACTTGTCAAGGTCACTATGAAGAGTTGAAACGATTATATCTACGTTTTCTACCGGTCCTCACTAAGTGCGCGTAATGTCAGGACCTCACTTTGATATCTGTGCATAAATATATATATATATATATATATATATATATATATTGATGCACGTTAAGTTGTGACTTCCGGTATACAGAAGAGGCTGTCCGACTTCCACCTTTTCTACTAGGAATTATTTTTTAAAAATTGTGTATTTGGTAAAAGGGGGGCTTATAAAATGGGTCTACCTATTGAGGGAAAAGGATTTACCAAAATAAATTTTGTATATATATACGTATATACCGAAGCGTACAGCATACGTTATGGCTTCCATATATAGGGTAGTTCAAAGCGCGTTGTCACTTCCAGCGGTGTTGTCATATTTTGGAAGTCACAACGACTCGTCTGCTAGATTTACCTCCTATTTTGAGCGTAATGTGTGATCTTTTGAAACTTTTACTGTGAATACAGTTGTCTGTGTTTTAAAGTTGTCTATTTAAATTAAAATATTGATATTCTTTTGATTATACAGGTTTACAGAAAAATACATTTCGGACTATTTGACGAAACCATATGACTAGGGGGGTTTTTGGGGGCGCTGGTTACGAATCCGGGGTTCGCTAACCTCTATCACGTCAGGTAAAGGTTATTTCAAGGACAAATCAAGATAAATCGACAGTCGCTCTGAAAAAGTATATTAGGAGGGTTTTGGGGTCGCTTATAACGAATCCAGGATCCGCTGACCTCTATCACGTCTAGCTGAAGGTCATTTCGAGGTAAAATCAAGATAAATCAACACAATCGCTGTGAAAAAGTATATTAGGGTGTTTTTGGGGTCCCTGATCACAAAACTGGGGCCCATTGAGCTCAACCACGTCAGGTAAAGGCCATTTCAAGGTCAAATCAATTTTGTTAACTCCTCCTGATTTGAACTTGAAATGACCTTTACATGACGTAGTAGAGCTCAACGGACCGCAGTTTTCATGATCAGCGACCCCAAAACTCCCTATACTTTCAGAGCAATTGTGTCAATTTATGTTGATTTGACCTTAAAATGACGTTGAACTAGACGAGATAGAGGTCAGCGGACTCCGGATTCATCTTCAGCGACCCCAAGAACCCCCTAATATACTTTTTCAGAGCGACTGTCGATTTATCTTGATTTGACCTTGAAATGACCTTTACCTGACGCGATAGAGGTGAGCAGACCCCGGATTTGTGATCAGCCACTCCAAAAACCCCCTTGTCATATGGTTTCGTCAAATTGTCCGAAATTTAGTTTTTTTTGTAAACCTGTGTTATTTATGATAATATGATTGATATTTATTTTAACAAAAATACTAATATATTATTATTGCTGTAAAATGGATTTATTGGAATTAATTAAAAAAGTGTTAATAGTAAGTCATTTATTTATGAAAATTATATCAAAAATGTTAATAAATAAATTTGAACTTATAGAAAATTTTAATATTTTAGATTTTATTACAGGCACCGTCCTTTTAATTTTTGATGTACCAATAATAATATGTAATAAAAAATTAAATGGCTAAACCCTCCAGGTGGGGATTACCCGCTAAAAAGCTATCTAGATCCATCTTTTTCGAGCAGATTTTTCCCAATCTGCTACTCGATACTATTGACTATGCTTCTCCATTTCTTTCTATCCTCTTTTGTTTTTCTGCTAGTCTCTAATTCCTGCCCTATATAAATCTTCCTTTAATTCCTGTAACCATTTATTCTAGTTCCTCCGCGTCTCCTTCTAACTCCGGGTCTCCATTGTAAAATTGAGTTTATAGTTGTTGCGCTACCTGCTCTCCATATATGCCCCAACAATCCAACTCTGTGCCCAAATCTGAAAATCTGGAATAATATCTACCCGGGTCGAAACATTTTTTTTAATATATGAAAATAGTTATTTATGAAACGGAGTGAGTGCTATACATCGCGTAAGTTCGCAAAAAGTACTTCACGCACAATTTCATACAATATTTTATCTACGATAAACAAATAAAAATACTGTAACTCTTCGTCACTGGAATTCATTTCTATTCTACAATTCTTAGAACTGTGACATATAAAAATTCTAATTTCTTTCAAACCACAAAACTGTCAAATTTTTTTTTTTGTAATTTATTGCTCATTATGTCATCACCTCTCTTGTGCTCTGCACAAGAGATCTAAGGTTAGAGCTAAGAATAAGGTTGGCTAGGTGCAACGTTTTCTCGACTCTGTTTTACGGAATGGAAGCTTGGACCTTGAATGCGGCATCAATGAAAAAACTGGAATCATTCGAGATGTGGGTATATAGAAGAATTCTAAAAATATCATGGACAGAACACGTCACAAACAAAGAGGTTCTGAGAAAGGTGAATAAAGAAATGGAAGTCTTAAATACAATTAAAACCAGAAAATTGGAATATCTCGGACATATTACACGTGGAGAGAGATACAACTTGCTCCAACTCATTATGCAGGGAAAGATTCAAGGAAAAAGAAGCATAGGGAGACGCAGAATATCGTGGTTGCGCAACCTGAGAGAATGGTACGGATGTACATCAAACGAACTTTTCAGAGCAGCCGTCTCCAAGGTCCGAATAGCTATGATGATTGCCGACCTCCTTCGCGGAGATGGCACTTGAAGAAAAAGAAGATGTCATCACCATGAAACGCGAAAGTTAAGAAAGAATATTTAATTATATGAAAGTGTGTCAAAAACAGTGAGAAAAAGTAAATCCCATTTAAAATACATTGTTACTTCATGCTTACTTTAAAGCACTGCTATCTATAATGACAGTTTTCACAAACTAAAAATTTATATATTATAATATGACATAGAGTAGATAAAAGTCATTTATTAATTATTAATTGAATATAGTCAGAAGAAAATTAGATCATGCACCCCTTGTTTTTTATAATTGTTAACATACTAAATTACATATCCAATAATTATTGTTATCCATTAAATAGATCGATGCAGATCGGCCTTATATCGGATTCTCTCATATTAGTCCGTTCGCTGACGGTAAAATATTGCAAAACCACTTAAGATTGACATGAAATTTGGCATACACATAGGTAACATATCAAAGAAGAAAATTGATATTGTGCCGATGTTTTCTTTTGCCAAGCAGACATTCCGTTAACATTTTTAGTCACAACATAATATCAATGTTAAAGTATTATTAGAGCAACGCGTTATGGTGTCACATTTCTTTTAATGACCGACACACAAAATATTTTAATGACGGATCCCACACTAGAACCAGATTTTTATTACCTACTGCTGATAAGGTAAAGAGTTATCAAATATCAATCGTTGTCATCTCTGTGTTAATTTGAAATAATAAAATATAAATATTGTAGTTTTGTATTCTAAAATATTTGGAAAAAATATCTATGTATTTTTTTTTTTTCATTTAGGTACACATCATTTTAAGGGATTGTCCGGAAGAGTACAGGCTCAATATATCGGCAAATGAATTTTGTTTTAAATACCGTCCGTATAGAGGAGGTGCTCGTTGGGGATAGGCGCAAAATCTTAGTCCAGTGCTAATTAAATGCATTAATTTTTTTCGAATTCTGAGAAAACTAATAAGTATTTTTGAAAAATTTAAACGCAGAATGGAAGCTTACATTATTACCGAGGGCAGAAAGTCCCTGAAAACTTATATAATGTTTATTTTAATAACTTATATACCTAATATATGTTTATTTTAATAAAGATAATGGGATGAAAAAACAAGAGAAAAGTTAGTGTGATTTTTAATTTCGAATATTTCATTCAAAAGAAACTTTTTTTTATTCTAAGGGACTTTCGGTCCCCCGTAATAATGTTATCTTTCATTCTGGGTGTATGTTTTAAAAAATATTTATTAGTTTTCTCAGGATTCGAAAAAAATAAATGTATTTAAATAGCATTGGACAGAGATTTTGCGCCTACCCCCTTAAGAGAGAGTTTACTGTATTTTATATTATTACTAGAATTTATTACTTTAAACTTTTTATCGCTCTTGATTCATTTTATCGTGTATTTAATTCCATTCAATTGTAATTGTACATTCAATTTTTGTGTAATTTTTACACGTTTTATTACTTTCGAAATAACAATAACTATAAAATCGATTTTTCAGCCTACTTGGGTCAAAAAAATACACAATTTTCGGAAATTTCGTTAAATGAGAACATTTACCTACATTTCTTGTATTTAAGCTTTTAATAAGATTTTTAAAAATAATTTAGATTATTTAATAGATACATTCACCGGCACGAAAAACGGGCACCCCAAAAAATGGGTCATTTTTGATGGCTCGTATCTCCTAAACCTATTCTCCGATTTAAGTATTTCTTTAATATGTTATAGCCTTATTCTTTAACTATATCGCTGTAATAATATTGTTTCTAGACAGGTAAATTATCATTGTATACTGGGCGTACCAATCAAACTGGTTTTTTTTTTCAATTTTCACAACACTCTGTGGAATATTCTACCCTTTATACAATATTGAAATTAAAACCCAACTATAGCCCCAGGTTTTCTTAATGTTCTGTTTGTTATTCATTCGCTTATGTTGGATAATAAAAAAGTTAGGGACTTTAACAATTAAACATGTTCTTTATCAATACATGGTGTTTCTAAATAAGTGCGACAAACTTTAAGGGGTAATTCTGCATGAAAAAATAATGATCGTTTACTTGATAAAGCTATGTCCGCAAATGCTTGCAAATATAAAATTATTTTGCCAAACGATCATTATTTTTTCATGCAGAAATTACCCCTTAAAATTTGTCGCACTTATATTTAGAAACACCTGTATCGATAAAGAACATGGCTAGTTGTTAAAGTCCTTAACTTTTTTATTATCCAACGTAAGCGAATGAATAAAAAAACAGAATGTTAATAAAACCTGGAGCTATAGTTAGGCTTTAATTTAAATATTTTATAAAGGCTAGAATATTCCACAGGGTGTTGTGAAAATTGAGAAAAAAACCCAGTTTGATTGGTACACCCGGTATACAATGAAAATTTACCTGTCTATCAACAATGTTATCATAGCTATATTGTTAAATAATAAGGCTATAACATATTAAAAACATTACTTAAATCGGACCAAAGGTTTGGGAGATACGAGACATCAAAAATTACCCATTTTTTAGGGTGCCCGTTTTTCGTGCCGGTGAGTGTAGATTAAATTAGAAGTTCATTGTAAAAAAGGAAGTAAACAAAAACACGAGAAAAATGAATTTATATAAGTAAATAGGTAAGTAAATATTACAGATTGAAATAAGTACAGAAAATATATAATTATAGAGATATATAATCACTTATTGTACCTTCATTTAAGGCTAACTTTAAAAGTAAAGCAGATCTGCTATTATTCATGTTTAAAAACAAAAGGCACACAAAACACTAAGTACGATTAGGACCGCGAATCTACAACAGATAAATGTCTGGAAACCGTTACACAGGGTTGCCAAAAAACGGAAGTCACACCGAGCGGTGTGGTATACGGAAGACGCTACGCGTTGTGTACATAACCTGTATAGTAGCACGGGAGCGACACTAGCGCTGGTGATATACCGTCGAACTAAAATCTGATCTTATGAGTATGTTAGATACGATATGACTTCCAGCGAAATTTTTAATATAAGCCTTCTGATACCATCTAGTAGCCAAATTCGTAAAAATATAGGCAAAACGTTGTGACTTCCGAAATCGGAAGTCATAACGGTATATATGAAGTAACAACGTATTACGAGAATCTACTTTGGAAGTCACATGGATACATGTATCAATATATATATATATATATATAAAGAAGTTTGGTATTATATATATATAATATATAAATTTGGTTATTGGGTTATGCAGCAAATGAAAAAGTGTACTCTTTTAAATTTCTTTAATCCGTGTAAGATAATATGAAAACATGTATAAAATTTTGTACTTACAAACTTATTGAGGATATTTCAAATATGGTGTAACTAAAATGAGAATCAAACTTAACATGGTCATGTAAATGTTTCAATGGAAAAACGTAAAATAAAGTAGTAATTTAGTAAAATAAAAGTTAATTAATTTAGCACAACTTCAAAATCAATAAAAGATAAAATGACATTTAGACTTGACATGACATTATTTGAAATATCTTACAAAAATTTTTAATATAGATGAACAATTTATTGAAGGACCAATAGGGTCAATGATAAGAATTGAAATATTTTTAATTTTTATAAAATATTGTTAGCACTATAGAGGGATCGCAGTGACTGCGACTATAGGCCGACTATACTCAAAGGTAACACGATATTATATATATATATATATATATATATATATATATATATATATATATATACTTAGAAGGAAGAGATAACACTGGGAGATACCCTTTTTATTACTGAGGAAGCAAAATAAAACTCGGGTGCTTCGTAGGATGTGCCTTTTTATTAATGGTCTAAGCTTTCGTCTATGCTTATAGACTTCATCAGAGTAACTAAAAAATATAGAACAAACAATGACTGATGGAACTTACTATAAATTATAACAAAACTCACCCAAATAATAGCAAAATACTCAGGGATTTGGGTGGAAGACAAAGAAACTAGTAACAATGTACATGTATATACACAACATATTTTTAAAATTCATAATAGATCTAAGTATATACAAACAACACCTAACCAACAATTTTATTCGAAATACATGGTTATTTAAAACGATATAATTAATTAGCAATTACCAACGGTGTAATGACACTAGTTCTATGAAATAGCGGAATAATTTAAAATACATATTATGAAAACGATAAATAGTACAATGTTACAAACAATTAAACGTAAATATTACAAACAAATAAATAACATTAGATTTAAAAGATTAAAAATTTCAAAACAGGTAAATAAAAACTTAAAATTATTATTAAAACAGCGCTGATACGGCCAACAAAAATGCAGATAACAACATTTTTTAATTATAATGAAGATATGGTATTTTTATGTTAGATTTTGTGTTTTTGAACTATATTACAATAGTTAAAAATCTAAACTATATCACTCACATATATGGCCGGCAATTTTTTGATTCCCGAAATATTTTGTTTAAGCAGGAACGTATAGATGGTGCTTAAATTATCCACATCCTTTTTGTGATTGATGGAATTTTTGGCGTTGTAAATGTAACACATCTCAAGTATTTTTCGCTGGAAATCTTTATCAGATGCATCTAAGATGAATGCATCATTATAAAGAACTCTGTGGTCTTTACTATTGACATGAAAGCTTAGACCATTAATAAAAAGGCACATCCTACGAAGCACCCGAGTTTTATTTTGCTTCCTCAGTAATAAAAAGGGTATCTCCCAGTGTTATCTCTTCCTTCTAAGAATATTTACTAGTACCCGTTATCCTCTTTTGGTTGTATATATATATATATATATACAATATATATATATATATATATATATATATATATATATATATATATATATATATATATATATATATATATATATACAACAATATATATATATTTTTTCCCAGCCCGAAATGGTGGATGTGTGAATTGTTCGTAAGGGGATTTTTCCACATTCTCTATTTCATCTATTTTATATATATATATATATATATATATGTCTTCATATCAAGGCGAGATCCGTTTGTATCATAAGCTATACAAGATGAGATCCGTTTTGCAAGGCGAGATCCGATTTTGGATCTCACCTTGTATTCACGTGTATATAGTGACACCTCGATGTAACAATGTTGGGGGTACAAGGAAATCGATTTTTGTCTGGACCTCATTTTGCACTCCTTTTGGTGATTTTTATATTGCAGTAGTTCCACTAAGTCTGCTCGAGAGGGCAGCGCGCGCGATCGGATGTGTATATGCTATATATACATTTTGTCGACAAATCGAGATCCGATAAATTTGGAAACATCGCAGATGAATTTTACGGTCAGTTCTCTCGCTCGGCTTATTTGTAGCTTGAATAAGAATATTTACATTATTAAAGGGCTCTGTTAAGAAGGCTTTTTTAATGGTTTTTCAAAATCTATATACTTATGCAATAGCACGGTTCTTAATCTGCCTGCGAACGCGGTGGGTGTAGCAACTTTAAATTTTCAACTGGAACCCTTTATTTTTAATTAGATAGTTGAAATTTAGAGTTAAAAATACACAACTTTTGTTTGAATCCATAATAGCTTCTTTTATCCAGTCGGAAGAGCTTCAGAATCGTCGTTTTGATGACATTTTTAGGGGTTAGATGATTTTAAGTAATTTTTTAGTAAAACTTACGTTGAACACGTTGGTAAGTACGGGAACAATTGGGATACGGGGATACAAATTTCGGGAACATTGTTTATTGTAGTATTATTTTTTTACAATTTTTCTTCAGATATCTTCTCCACTGTTCGTTTTACAAAAAATGTCAAAAACTTAATCGCTTTTAAAAGACCTACAAAATAAATAAAAGCTAACCGCGTTCAATTTGATTGAGAGTTATTAACACAAAACTATTTTGCATCTCATTTTATAATTAAGGGACCAACTATGTTGTTCACGTACTATACTATATTAAGATTCCAAGGGAATATTTTGTAATATACAGAGTGTCCATAGAAACTCTCCCGACAAACGAATACCGGAGATTCTTCAGATAATTTTAAGACAATTTAACCCAATTCTCCTAGTCCGAAAATGCCTACTAAGGGAGCTTCTCCAGAACACTTCTATTTAGAAAAACGAAAACTGGTACGCTTATTTATCTTCCAGAGATAAATCGATTACATCAATTACGAATTTCTAGTACGGGTCATAGGAGCCCGTTTTGGGTAGGGCGTCGGTTATTTTATCGCATAACTTTTTTGCATTTAACTTTTTTAAGCATTTTTTACATTGGATTATTAAATTGTGAGGTTTTCTAGTACTAAAAAGTATTCTTATTTTAAGTCGGTAGGATGCAATATTTTCTAGAAAAATCGATTTGAAAATTTTTCGTTTGTTGAATTTGAAATTTTTTTTCATAAAAACAGTATTTAGAAAAAAGAAACCGGTATGTTTATTTATCTTCCACAAATAAATCGATTTCCTCAGTTGTGAAATTCTAGTACCAGTGATATGCGTCCTTTTTGGGTAAGTCAACGATTATTTTATCTTTTTTGTCTTTAATTTTTAAGCATTTTGACATTTGACGATTAAATTACGAAGTATTCTAGTATTAAAAGGTACTATTGCTTTAAATCGGCAAAATACCAAAATGGAATCACCATTTGTTGAACGAAAAATTGTCTCCAGTTGCTCAATATATAACAAGAAAGTGTCTGAGGGTTTACATAAACCACACTCACTCAAATGATCAACCCACATGTACGTTGAAACATCATCATCATACGTGGCTCGACAATCCGTTGTGGATCTTGGCCTGCTCGCAAAGAAGTCGCCACTCCTGCCGATTCCTGGCAACTTCCTTCCATCTTCTGACCCCTAAAATCTTTAGGTCTTCTTCTACATCATCAATCCATCTTTTTCGTGGTCGTCCTCTACTTCTTGTGCCCTCTGGTTTTGAAAAGGTTAATTTCTTAGTGTATTCGTGATCTGGCATTCTAGCAATGTGTCCAGCCCATCTAAGTCTCTGCACTTTCTTCTAACGAATTTCACAATATCTGGATCGGTGTATAACTGATATTGTTCAAAGTTGTATCTTCGACGCCATAGCCCATTTTCGTTTACGGCCCCAAAAATCTTTCTAAGAATTTTTCTCTCAAAAATAGTCTTTCATCATCTTGAGATAAGGTCCACGTTTCAACCCCATATATCAAAACCGGTCTTATTAAGGATTTAAATTATTATTTTTATTTTTTAAATATTTCTGGAGACCGTGTAGAGTTCTGTTTGCTATTGCTATGCGTCTTTTTATATCGTCGCTTGTCGTGTATTGAGTTTACTAGCGACCCAAGATATGTGAATTCCTTGACTTGCTCAAAGGTATGGTTGTTAATTTGAATTCTCTGTTCGATATTTCGGGAGTTTTTAGAAACCAACATATATTTGTTTTTTTCCTCGTTTATCACAAGTCCTAATTCACTTGCCGCGTCCGCAAGTCTTGTAAAATTCTGCACCATGTCTCTCACACTTCTGCCCACTATAGGCCAGGATAATAAGACAAAAATATACCCTGTTCGTGACACTCGAGCAGCCAGGGTACTGAAGCGTTTTTTCGACAGGTAATACCTATAAGAGCAAATTGTAACTATTTCCTGCGTAGGATATGGCGGCCATTTTATTTATAAACAATTAACTGCCAAAAAATGGCATTTTTCCTTTTTTTTTAAATCAATGGAAAACAGTGGAACTTATGATTTTTTTAGTACAAATATCTGTGAGATTATGGAAAAAGCTTTAAAATGACATATTACAAAGATTGATATACTCATTTATTGTTAATATAATTGCAAAAAAAGGTCGGAATTGCAAAAAAAAATTATTTTCGAAATAACTGCTGTAAAAATTAGTGTACAGATTTGAAATTTTTGTCAAATGAGGGCTCTTTGGTGCTTAATATGTGATAAAAATTTCAAAATGATTCATTCAATTATTTAAATTTTATTCAAATTGTTTATCGCAGAGAGGATTTTTTTTGCAATAACATAAGTCAGAAAAAGATGACGTTAGAACCATTCCACAGTTGTCAAATGAAAGAGCATGAGCTATATTTTCAACTTGGTTTAAAGAAAGCAAATAAAAAATGCATTTATTAGTAATAAATAATTATGCAAAAGTATCGTAAATCTTTCCTTATACAGTTTTTGAATAACTTTTACCAAAAAAATTAACTTTTTTACCCTGTTTTAAGTGCACAACTACCAAGTAATGTTATTTATATCATAATTGATAAAAAATTGTAATAAATATATATAATTTCTTATATAACAAAATAAAAAGTTTGTAAGGAAAGATTTACGATACTTTTGCAAATTATTTATTACTAATAAATGCATTTTTTATTCGCTTTTTTTAAACCAAGTTGACAATATAGCTCATGCTCTTTCATCTGACATCTGTGGAATGGTTCTAACGTCATTTTTTTCTGACTTATGTTATTGCAAAAAAAATGCTCTCTGGGATAAACAATTTGAATAAAATTTAAACAATTAAATAAATCGCTTTGAAATTTTTATCACATCTTAAGCACTAAAGAACCCTTATATGACAAAAATTTAAAAGCTGTACACTAATTTTTACAATAGATATTGCGAAATTAATTTTTTTTTGCAATTCCGACCTTTTTTCGCAATTATATAACAATAAATGAGCATATCAATCTTTGTAATACGTCATTTTAAAGCTTTTTCCATAATCTCAAAGATATTTGTACTAAAAAAACCATAAGTGCCACTGTTTTTCATTAATTTGAAAAAAAAGGAAAAATGCCATTTTTTGACACTTAATTGTTTATAAATAAAAATGGCCGCCAGATCCTACGCAGGAAATAGTTACAATTTGCTCTTATAGGTATTACCTGTCGAAAAAACGCTTCAGTACCCTGGCTGCTCGAGTGTCATGGAAAAAACCTTATTACCCTGGACTACTATAACTATATCGTCAGCGAATGCGAGAATTTGCGTCGATCTATTAAAAATAGTACCATTCATTCTAATATTTAATTTTCTCACTACTTTTTCCAAGGAATATTAAAGAGGAGACACGCCAGCTCGTCCCCTGTCTTAGACCATTATTAATGACAAAGAATGTCGAGTTTTCTCCTTGAATTCTAACGCACGAGCTTACATTTTGCATTGTTAGTGGGGTCAACTTAACCAAATTCGGTGGGATCCCAAAGTCAATCATTGCATTATATAATGCAGTTCTTTTAACACTGTCATAGGCAGCTTTGAAGTCGACGAAGAGATGGTGGGTATCTATGTTATATTCTATTGACTTTTCTAGAATCTGTCTATGTGCTTGAATTTGATGTATAGTTGACTTTCCAGCAGTGAATCCGCATTGATATTGACCAACAATATCCTTTGTGAAAAGTTTCAGTCTTTCAAACAATACATTGCCGAAGATTTTATACGTAGATGCTAGTAGAGTAATGCCTCTATAGTTCTTACAATCCAGTTGATCACCTTTTTATGCAACGGACATAATATTATTCCCTTTTCTGGAACCAGTTCATTCTGCCATATCAGCACTATTAATTTATGGATTGCTGCAAATGATCACCACCTTTTTTATACAGTTCAGAACAGATTCAGGGCTTTATTGTCTTTGAGTTTTAGGATGGCAGTTGATACTTCCTCTCTTGTTGGGTCTTCAGTGTGTAGTTGATGATGTAGATTTTGTTGATTTTCTATGTTGTAACCTTCTTCAATATCGTTTATATTAAGATGTTCGCTGAAATATTGTGTTCATCTATTAAGAACTGAGTTTTTGTCATGTAGAATTTCACCGTTAGTGTCTCTACACATTTTTACATTCAAACAACTTCTTTTACATTTACGTTGAAACATATTCGGATTGAATATTGGAGTCCTTCAATTTATGGCAGATATTAGAGATGCATCAAGTCAAACTAGTTTGATTTTACTCAACAAACTTGACTTGATTTGAACATCAATCTTTTTTTGTAAAAAAGTTTGACTTGACTTGAATTTGATAATGTAGATTTGACTTGAAATCGAACTTCTTCAAACAGTTTGAAGTTTGAATATCATATTGCGCAATGTGTTTTTTCTACGAGTCTTTAAAAATGACCAATTCTTAATCAATTAATTTAATTAATATGAAAATACATACACAAATTAATTCTTTGACCAAAGGTTGTCAAAACCAAAATTTCAGTATAATTGGTTAGCATGACGACGATCTTGGTTTCCATGACGACGATTCAAAACCACTGGTATTGTCTACTGATTAAACTTTCGAATATTATGTCAAAATTATTTTTATTTCATCGAATTCTCGCGTCAATTTCATTAAAACATGAATACAATAAGATATATTTGAAATAAATTAGTAAATAATATCTAAATCTTAGTTTATTGCATGTATTATAATTACTTTAAGGCCATATTAACATATCTAAATTCAGTGCGTAAAAGTAAAAGGCGTGCGCGAAAGTAGACATTTTTACACGCTCGTAGAAAAAATATTGTTCCTAACTCTTGCAGAAAGTCTCTCTTCCGCACTCGACTGCTTGCCGAACTCCCGCTTCGCGTCGTTCGTCAAACTGCAGTCGCGTGCGGAAAAGTATGACTTTCTGCACCTGTTAGGAAAATAACTATATTTCCAATTCTAATTGAGATACTGCATTTTGTAATGACTTATTTGGACAGGTCTGAACATAACATGTACTCTGCATCAGCACAAGGCACAAATTAGTTAAGTTATAGTTCATAATATGTAGAAGAAAGTACATATCGCGAAACAACACCAACGAATATATAGCCTCACTATATATTCTTTGGCAACACTTTCAAAAAACATGTGTATAGAAGGATCACCTGATTTTTGAGCAAATTTCGATGATGTCGACTATTTAATAAGTTTTTCAATCAAAACGGTTCATTCCTCTCGTCCCACTTTTAATTCGCTCATTAATGAGAAATCTCTGTTTTTAGACATTGACTTTCTTCGGTTAGGAGACTCCTTGTCAGACTAAAATTTCAGAAATTTCTTGGAAATTTCTCTTATGTGGAATTTATTGACCATTATTTATATTTTATATTACCATTACATTGGCAAAAATGGTTTCGAAGAAGAAGGACCTAGCAAGTGTATATTTCTGGCTCGTCACCAAGCCAGGAGTAATAAATCGTCTAATCTAATACAATAGTAATAGAAATTATATGTTCGATTCCGGTGAAGCATATGGTGCCTTTTTTAAGGCACTACTGAAAGGTTTATAATTCCTTTTGGTAAAGGCAACCTGATTTTTTCTTTGAATACCCAAAGTATCGACCTGAAAACAGGTCAATAGTCAATTTACAGAGAACTATGTACATATTATAAATACGAAAACAATGAAAATTGCAAAGATATAAGATGTAAGAACAACGTTATAAAATGACAAATAGTGGAACTAGTTCATTAAAACGACAACTGATCAAAAGTCACAAGAAATTTTATGAAGAAGAATTTCCTGAAATAACAACTTGGTTCATAAAAATAGACAAATGTTGTTGTTCCTTCATAAATTTTTGTTGAAGTAGATTAAATTACATTTGGAATTATAAACAAAAACCATCCACCGGATTTTTTGTTGTAAGTAACACTCAAATAAACATGATAATCGTTGACATCACCGATAAAGCGAAACTTGCTAGAAAGCTATTTTAAATTAATCGTAAATTAATCATTTTCTTGAATTTACGACTCTTTTAACCTGAATCACTTCTTGTATCATGTTATTTTTTGTATTCAACTCATTGTGTTTTTAATTTTATCTTAATAGTCCTGTCGCCAGGGGGGGTACAACGGCCTCGTTAATTCAGATGGGCTTACCCAAGTTTTTTTTATGTATTTTGACCCGTAGAACACGAATTTTTTGGGTAACAGTTGATCTGGATGTCGATAAGATTGTTATAGACCAAGAACTTGAGGAATCAAATAACAGCGATTTTTGGCAAAACAAAACAATATTTTGTATTTTTTGGGTCATTTTAAGCAAAAAATATTTCTACAAGTTTTTTAGTAGGATGCACAGTTTTCGAGATAAACGCGGTTGAACTTTCAAAAAATCGAAAAACTGCAATTTTTAAACCCGAATAACTTTTGATTAAAAAATAAAATAGCAATTCTGCTTAGCGCCTTTGAAAGTTCAAGTCAAATTATGTCGGTTTTGATTATTTGCATTGCTAAAAATTTATTGTGTTATTATTAAACAAAGCTACAAACAACTAGTGCGTGAGTGATGTTTCTATGATTTCTCATTTAAAATCGAACGAGTAGGTAGAATAGGTACTAGTGCAATCAAGACTATTTCTACGTTACATGCGTTAAAACGCATGTAAAAGCACGGGAAACCCTACGTGTTTATAGCTTTGTTATCGCTGTTATTTGATTCCTCAAGTTCTTGGTCTATAACAATCTTATCGACATCCGGATCAACTGTTACCCAAAAAATTCTTGTTCTACGGGTCAAAATACATAAAAAAAACTTGAGTAAGTCCATCTGAATTAACGAGGCCGTTGTACCCCCCCTGGCGACAGGACTATAATTTACATCTTAACTACATTTCTATCTCGAACAAAAAGTATATCTACTAAATATAGTTATTTTAATAACGTGCGGAAAGTCATACTTTTGCGCACGCAATTGCAGTTTGCCGAACGACGCGAAGCGGAGTTCGGCAAGCAGTCGAGTGCAGAAAAGGGACTTTCCGCAAGAGTTAGGAACAACATTTTTTCTACGAGCGTTTAAAAAATGACCAAATCTTAATCAATTAATTGAATTAATATGAAAATATATACACAAAATTATTCTTTGACAACTTTGTCAAAACCAAACTTTCAATATAATTGGTTAGCATGACGACGATCTTGGTTTCCATGACGACTATTCAAAGCGACTGTTATTGTCTACTGATTTGACTTTCGAATATTATGTCAAAATAATTTTATTTCATCGAATTGTTGCGTTAATTTCATTAAAACAGCAACACAATAAAATACATTTGAAATAAAATAGTAAATAATATCTGAATATTATTAAAATATCTAAATTCAGTGCGGAAAAGTAAAAGGCGTGCGGAAAAGTAAAATGCGTGCGGAAAAGTAAAACTTTCTAAACTAAAACGCGTGCGCGAAAGTAGACATTTTTGCAAGCTCGCAGAAAATAGTTATTTTCCTAACTATTGCGGAAAGTGATACTTTCCCGCACGCGACTGCCGTTGACAGTCGAGGCTATCGCGTCGTTCGGGCAAGCAGTCGAGTGCGGGAAAGATACTTTCCGCATGAGTTAGGAACAATATTTTTTCTACGGCCGTATGTTTGGAAAAAAGTCACAACAAATAGAGTTATATCAATTTTTATTTACTAGTAAATGCAACATTTACTAGTAAATTTTTATTTACAATAGTATAAATGTTCTTCTTTCATAAACTGTCCGAAGTATTACTGTAACCTCATAATTTTCTGACTCATAGCGTTGCAAAAAAAATGAATTTGGGATAAACAAATTAAATAACTTTTAAACTATTTGACCAATTGCTTTGAAATTTCAAATATAATTTAAGCACAAGAAGTCTCAGCATTCCGTGAAATAAGAAGGTTCTAAGTTAATTTTTACATAAGTTATGAATATTTATAAAAACTCAAAATTTATTATTTATTTTGCAATTTTCTAAGCAACCAATAAGGATAGACATATCCAGCGAACGCCATATTGAAGTTTTTTATACGGATTATGAGTTTCTTACTCTCAAATTTGTTTAGAATTCTTACCTTTTTGGCAATAGACGAAAAAAGCGAAAAGTTATCGTTTTTTGATCTTCATTTGTTTATATCATCAAAATCGGCTGCATGAACCATATAGGTTATTAATATAGATGTCCATTCTACTCAAAAAATTTGGTTTCGGCCTGGAGGCAGATGTGTCACGAGAAAAATCTTATTTCTCTGGACTACTTGAGTTATTATATTTTTTAAATTTTAATCATTATAAAAATTTGTACTTTTTTGTAATGCATTTTTAAAACAAGCAATCATTTAAATTATTTTGTAACAATTTATATTATTTAAGAATCTAATAATTACATTTTTGTTTAGTAGTGTTTTTTAAGAATAGTAATGTATAGTTTTAAAATATTATATTGCAAATTATCATTATTAAATGGTTATTATTTGTGAAGTATTTTTCTTTATTCACACACTTATGTATGTAACAAAACTAAGGGACTTTCTGAAAGGTAAATCTATATAGTTGAAAAGGGTAGTAGATATACCTAGTTTATACACAGTAAATTCAAAATTTAAAGAAAACAACGGTAGACGTTGAAGACATGAAAGAAGCGATACTTAAAAGTTACATAAAGAATTCGAGATAACTCTGTTGCTGCCGTCATGGTCTCCGCCCACTATGTACATTATCTATCTTCTGTGTCTGTATATCGGGGGAAATATGCAATACAACACGAGCTCTATTACTCTTTAGAGCTGGCATCAGTGTGTGATCTCGCGTTGATCGGTAAATATCTAAAATTCCGTATATAAGTCTTCCCATTTCCTTTTCAGCTACGGATCTCGTTTCGCTGTAAATTTATCAGAAAAATTTAAGTTTAAAAATCTTTTCCCCTCTAAGTGTGCCATGACTAATATGTTAATTATAAAGATAGTTATGAACAATATACTCCAATAATTAATTTCCTATTGGTGGATCTCGGGTTGTCCTCAATTTAGTCGGATCTCGCCTTGATATGAAGACGTATATATATATATATATATATATATATATATATATATATATATATAAGCAAAATCATTGGCTAATACTCGTAAAGTGAATGTGAATTTAGTTGGAAATATATAAAATGATGAAGGGTCATCATTCCATACATTTCTGTGCAACTATATACACCGGTGTTTCGGCCTATTTGGGCTTCGTCAGTATAGTGTAGCAAGTTAAAAAAAGTTGTTTGTTAACTTGTTAAAGGATTACTACAGGAGCAAGGTTACCATTTTTGGTCAGATTGTTAGAAGACCTGCAGTCGCAAGGCTACAACTAACATTGCCAAGGAGGTAAGGCTACCTGAGGAAATGAAAAGCCATAACATTATTAAATAAAATGATGTTGGATAATCGAGTACAAATATAAAAATAAATAAGCAAAATCATTGGCTAATACTCGTAAAGTGAATGTGAATTTAGTTGGAAATATATAAAATGATGAAGGGTCATCATTCCATACATTTCTGTGCAACTATATACACCGGTGTTTCGGCCTATTTGGGCTTCGTCAGTATAGTGTAGCAAGTTAAAAAAGTTGTTTGTTAACTTGTAAAAGGATTAACCTTGCGACTGCAGGTCTTCTAACAATCTGACCAAAAATGGTAACCTTGCTCCTGTAGTAATCCTTTTACAAGTTAACAAACAACTTTTTTAACTTGCTACACTATACTGACGAAGCCCAAATAGGCCGAAACACCGGTGTATATAGTTGCAGAGAAATGTATGGAATGATGACCCTTCATCATTTTATATATTTCCAACTAAATTCACATTCACTTTACGAGTATTAGCCAATGATTTTGCTTATTTATTTTTATATTTGTACTCGATTATCCAACATCATTATATATATATATATATATATATATATATATATATATATATATATATATATAACATAAGATGTAGATCTTTGAAACACACTCAGTGAACCAAAGATCCAAGGTTATTGGTTTAACGACCACTCGTACGAAATCAAATAGATGAAATAGAGAATGTGGAAAAAATCCCCTTACGAACAATTCACACATCCACCATTTCGGGCTGGGAAAAATTTTTTTCGAATAGAATCAAATGAATTGTTCGTAAGGGGATTTTTTCCACATTCTCTATTTCATCTATTTGATTATATATATATATATATATATATATATATATATATATATATATATATATATATATATATATATATATATATATACAGTGCGGTGGAATAAGTGTTGCCCCCCCTGTTAACTTGTTTATTTTAAGAATATAAGCAAAACCGTCGGACAGGTCGATTTTAAAAATAACCATAGTATATTATAGCATCAACGTTTCGAACTTTACGCGATCCCTCTTCAGGTGACAGCCATAACTTTGATTTTTTTAAATGGGAAAGTACATCATGTGACACCTCATTTAAAAGCTCTTAAAATACTGATTTCAAAAATGTATAATACTTTAATCCTGTTTGAGAGCGTAGGTGCAAAATTTCGGCCGAATTCTTTCTAAATGCAATCATTTTTTTCGAATCCTTAAAAAACTAATAAATATTTTTGAAAAATTTAAACGCAGAATGAAATATTACAGTATTCTCGATGGTCCAAAGTCCCTGAGAACTCCTATAATGTTTATTTTAATAAGTCACAGTGGTGAAAAAAAGAGAAAATTTAGTGTGATTTTTAATTTCAAATATATCATTAAAAAGAAACTTTTTGTTTATTCTAAGGGACTGTCAGCCCTCGGTAATAATCTAATCTTTCATTCTGCGTTTAAATTTTTCAAAAATAATTATTAGTTTCCTCAGACTTCGAAAAAAATAAATGCGTTTAAAAAGAGTTCGACCGAAATTTTGCGCGTGCGATCTCAAAAATATTATATATTTTTAAAATCAGTATTTCAAAAGCTGTTAAATGAGGTGTCACATGATGTACCTTACCATTTTAAAAAATCAAAGTTATGCCTGTCACCTGAAGAAGGATCGCGTAAAGTTCGAAACGTTGATGCTATAATATACTATGGTTAGTTTAAAAATCGATCTTATATATATATATATATATATATATATATATATATATATAATTTTGTTTTTGTTGCTTGTCACGATTTCTTACGAAAGGAAGAGATCTCATTAATAAACGAAAATATGTGGTTCATTATTGTCTACATCAATGAGTGAATTTTTTCGTTATTTTGGTTGGTAGGAAACAGAAAAAAAAACCCTTTCGAGATTTTTTTAAACGGTTTTTGGGGGAGTTGTTACGGTTGAAAGGTCTTTTTCTCAAAGTTCTTGTATAATTCATAATGAATATCAAATTTTGATAAGATGTATAACAAATTGTATAGCTATTAGGCCTATTATAACATTTAAATAGTAACGGAAATAGTAAATACTACATTTTATTTTGATTGGGCTAAGTTCAAGGTTTCTGTCAGGTGCGAAATAGTTAATTAATTTGAGGTCTTGTCTTTGTTGATTGCTTGAAGTAAAAGCATGGTTTTTTAAGTAAACCGATCAGCCTTCGATCAAAATGTCCATATATTATCACAAATTATATTTTGGATGATTCTAAAGATTACATCAGTTTATGGAACATTGTATGGACTTAGTTTTCCAATTCCTTGTTGGATGTGGAGTATAGAATTCATATCTGTGAAAACCTTCTTAGCCACATTTTTTTGTACGAAGAAAAAACCACGTGTTTCCACGGCATAGATTTTCCAGAATTTTGTATAGAGGCTGTGAAAATTATATTTTAAATATTAGTTGGAGACCTTTGTCCGCTGAAGTCGGATATTTATTCCGATCTGATTTTTGCCGAAATGCAGTAATGAGGTTGTTGGATGCAACTTTTTCTATTGCTTGTTTGTAAGAATGTTGATGGTGTGAAGACGTTCAAGTTTCTGAACTAAAGGTTAGTGAAATTATTTACATCACTACTTTCGCGTAGAAAAGACTATTCTTTTGTTTTTTTATTTGAGAGACACTTCAAAATCTCACTAGTCAATCTGTTCCTAAGATAGATAATATTTTATTACTTCATTAAAGTCATATCAAAATTATTATTTAACAGTTTTATTTTAAAATAATGTAAAGAGCTCTTAGGGAATTTAGGTACTTTAGTTGAAACCTCTTCGAGGTGACTTTTTATCAAGTGTTTTTCTCTTTCATTTCAAACATTGTAACGATATATTATATTGATGTTTATAATAAATACTATTTGTTTTGGTAATAAAGTTATATGTATTTAAATGTTGAATGGGTTGCATGTGAGAGTTCATTTTAAATGAAGTAAAAGACAGACGTACTCTCAATCATTTAATTGTGTACTTCCGACGACCGGTTTCGCTCTCTATAGGTTGCAGATCATCATCAGGTCAACGGTTACAAGTCACTAAATGATTCGGATACAAGGAGCTATAACCTCATTATTCCATAACATGATGTTTCTGCTTAAGTTATGCTAACGGGATATGGTGGAACAGACGGATAATGTTACAAAGGTAAACAAGTTTATGGTATTTGGGATTTCTTGAGGGTGAAGAGATAGTTGTTGAGAGACAACCAAGAAATCTGTGTCAATTCTTGTGTTTGTGAAGTAAAATAGTGGATGTCATATATACAATTTTTTAAAATGTTTACTGTTTACAAAAAATTTTTTTGGAGGTTTTATTGGTTTTAAAGATTTATATTTTTACTTATTAAAGAATTTGTTTTTATTATTTTATTTATATTCATTAACAGAATTCTATTTATTAATGTGTGTGTTAGTGCAAGATTGACAACGTTTGGATACAGACGGGTAGAATGTGTATTATGTATGTTAGATGTGGATGTGCAGCTGTAACCTAAATTGTTAAGGCTAGTACTACTTGATGTTCTAATGAAAGGAGTAGTGGTCGTGTAAGGGAAGACCAATCAGAAAGCTTACAAACTTAAAAAGTTGTAGCTAAAATATAAATTAGCAGTCATATATTAAAACAGTAATAAATGTTAAATAATAGAAAACAATGTAGGTACCTCGAACTGAGATATAAGTTAAAGGGGTGGAGAAGTAGAGTAGAAAATAAAAGAATAGAAAGAAAGGTAGGAAGTAAAAATTCAGTTGTAAGTAATTGATTGCAAATTGAGACTGTTTTAATACCAGCAGTGAACAAATATCAATAAACTATTGAATTAGATAAAAGAAATAGTAATAAATTGTATATTGTGGGTATACCTACATTGTATTTTAAAAATTCGTCAATAAATAGGTGAGTGAATTCACATCACCTTAAATTAAAACAAACACATAGGACACAAGACGAAACAACAAATAATGTGGGAAGTTTAAGTTAGGAGCACTGCATTTAATTTATTTTAACTGTCTTGGTTTTTAGTCCAAGAATCATTTTTTACTTTGAAGTAAAAGTCTTATATCTCAGTTCGAGGTACCTACATTGTTTTCTATTAATTAACATTTATTACTGTTTTAATATATGACTGCTAATTTATATTTTAGCAACAACTTTTTAAGTTTTTAAGCTTTCTGATTGGTCTTCCCTTACACGACCACTACTCCTTTCATTAGAACATCAAGTGTACTAGCCTTAACAATTTAGGTTACAGCTGCACATCCACATCTAACATACATAATACACATTCTACCCGTCTGTACCCAAACGTTGTCAATCTTGCACTAACACAATAAAATAATAAAAACAAATTCTTTAATAAGTAAAAATATAAATCTTTAAAACTAATAAAACCTCCAAAAAATTTTTTGTAAACAGTAAACATTTTAAAAAATTGTATATATGGGAGCGTTCAAGTATTACGTAACGCAGTTTGGGGGAGGGTGGTTTTGTAAAACGTTACGGCGCGTTACATGGGGGGAGGGGGGTTCGAACAGCGCGTTACGTAACATTCTTTTTTAACTTAAATAAAAAAAACTACATAATTTCTTTTATGTTTTACATAGAACCCTGAATTGTATTATGATTTGTCTACTGATTTTTCAGTAGACCTACTGATTCGAACTCCGATCTACTGAAAACTGTATAAAACCTACTGATTTGAACTCGAATCTACTTATCTACTGAAAACTGTATAAAATCAACCGAAAACTCTAAAAAAAATTCATTGCTCAAATGTAAACCATTTCTCATTTATATTATACAACCCAAAGCCCAACATCCAACAGCGCATAATCTTCTTTCGTTTCACGTCTTCACCTAAATTATATTTGATGGTAAAGTTAGCGACAAAGGATTTTCAGGGTAAAAAAATGATGTCAAGTGCCTAAGTTAACAAGGGATTCTTTCGTTGAGAATTGTTTTGTTTTCAAAAGACCATGTGTCATATTATGTTTCCAATATCCGGAACTGTTCCCTCGGAGTTATTTATGGGTTTATCTGATGAATAGATAGGTAGGTACTTTATATTTTGGTAAAAATGAAATGGGTAATTTAAGTCCATAACATGCAGTATTGTTTTCAGCAGTAGGTAGGTATTCATTAATGTTTTAAATATGTACGCAAATTTTCAAATTATTTAAAAATGTCTTTAAATAAAAAGCATTAAATACAAAACCCACTATATTGATACTTAGTTTAGAAAAGTGATAGATATTTTAAAAAAGAATGTTATAAAAGAATTCGGTTGTAATGGGGCAGTTGACTAACCGGAGGTGAGGGTTGACTTGGTAAAACACTATTTGTTCATACTTTATTTATTTAATCCCTTGCTAATTAGAACAGTAACTAGTTGGTGGACGAAAGTCTATATTCTAACTACCTTGATGGTTGAAAAATGAATGATGAATAATGAATGATCTCTTTCTTTACTTGTTACGTATCTATAATCAATCCCAATTGTTTATTATGATTGTTGACACGATTCGACCTAATGAAATAATTATATCAAAATAGCTGACTAAGGTGTTCTTGAAACAAGTGCATTATATTGGGAAATCTGTGTCACCTAGTTATTTACAACAACAGGCAATGTTTGTTTTAAGATATTTAAAAATTAAATGAATATGAGTTGCTTTTATTTTGGAATGATTATATAAATCCTGTACATCCCCTACCCTTACAAGAAAAATTTTCTGAGAGATGTACTTTATTTTCTCTGCCTTTCCGACAAAGAAGAAAATTTTTCTAAACAACGTCACCAACTCATTACTGTGTTAAAGATTTATCCAAATATATACAAATATAAAATACAAATATAATATATACAAATATACAACTTATTACCCTATAAAAAAAAAATTAGTCCTCAAACATCGTCTATTCTTACTTATTACTTCCTTATATCTCGCGAAATTCTACACTCAGAAATTGTAATGTATATTTTACCTTCTCCCTACTTAAAATAAAATTATAACTTTAATTCTTACATTTGAACTTACTTTTTAATTATACTTCTTTCACTTTTAAAATAATTATTTGATTTTCTGACCTATTACATATTCTTCAATTAAAAAAAATTTCTCCGTTTTCTTCCTCTTCTCCTTGTCTGGTACTTTACTAATACATATTTTCATTTTCTTCATACTTAGTACTTTCTTCATAGTGTACTATTAAACATATTTCTTCTTCTTCATATTTCTTCATTAAACTCGTATTTACTTCACATATTCTTCCTTTTCTAACCCCTACCTACTCGGCGAGTTTTTCGCAGCTTTAAATCCTTGTATTTGCTTCCGGTCCTTTCCTCACGTCCTTAGTCGTGGGAAGGTTTGTTCCAAAAAGACAAAATGGATAGTTATGCTCTTAAAAAAATCTTCTACATTTTGCATCCCTAAATTCCTGTATGATCCGAACTGCTCAGTCTTGATGAGAGTCGGTTAGCTTCAAAACACGAAATGAGCATGCTAAAATCTTCTGATGTTCATTTTGTACCTTTTTCTTGACAAGAGTCGGTTTTCTCCCTGAATTGTCTTTACTTAATTTTGGTTCTAATATATTGAAAAAAAATCAATGGTCTACTTAATTCAACCGATATTAAAAACTTGAAATCAAAAATCTTATTGTCGGTATCAAAACTTCAACATTCAAGAAAAATTCGAAAGAAAGTGGTAATAAAAATAAAAATAGACTATATTTTATTTAAAAAATCACGAAAAATCTATTTACCTATCATTATTCTATCTAGCTAGGACTATTCTTTTTCAATCCTATCTATCTATCTAACATCTAACACCTATCTGTCTAACATCTATCTAGCTAGGGTTAGTTTTCTTAGCTAGAGTTATTTTTCTTATCTAGGATATTTTTCCTATGTAGGTTCTTTTTCTTATCTAGGTTATTTTCCTATCTAGGTTATTTTTCTTATCTAGGTTATTTTCCTATCTAGGTTATTTTTCTTATCTAGGTTATTTTCCTATCTAGGTTATTTTTCTTATCTAGGTTATTTTCCTATCTAGGGCCCCATACTATGTGCACGTCTACTACCTATAAAATTAACCTAAAAGTTAAAAACGAGAAAAACTTATGAATAAACGCTAAATAAATAATGTGAGTTTTTGCTATTTACTAAATAATAGTTTTTCCTCATTTAGTTCAGCTTAGTTCGGTTCGGTTCGCGAATGGTCACTAATTACGTCACAAAAAAAAAGTCTCTATTTCTCTAATTGAGATACAGTCTTACATGACCTCATTTGAATTAAATAAGTATTTTTATATTATAGAATTTAAAGTTAGTTTACATTATAAAAATTTAAAGTAACTTTATATTATACTAATTATTGTCTATATGTTACCTGAAGAAATACAAAGTATTCTTCTTAAATAGTACTTTTTACCTTACAAAAGTCTCTTCAATTGTTCGGTTTTCCGTATATTTGTCATTAAATCTTCTTTACATTAATCTTAATAACATGTCTTTCATTATGATAACTTTTAAGTCTTATATTTGTCAATCTTCTTTTGTACTTTTCCCTCCAATGGGATTTCTTGTTAATATATAAACTTCCTTACGTCATTATAACTTATATGTCTTTATTTTTCTTCTTACATCATTACTTTTACATCATTTTCTTACATCATTTCTTCATAAATTCATTGTATAAAAATTCTTGTATATCCTTGTATATAAATAATTTAATTTCTTTTCCATAGTCATATATTTAATTTTTTTCGTCTTTAATGTTTCTTTGTCTTGTCCTTGGTAAAAAAAATTCTCTAAATCTTGATTCATCGGTCCCATAATATCGGAACTCATATTTTCCGTGAAACTTATTCTCGTCCATCATGTTTGTATTTCCTTTTTCTTCTTTAAACCGTTTATTTCTTTGTCGTTTCTTATATTCTCATTCTCAATAATATTATTTCAATATATTCTCAAAATTCTTCATTATCGTAATTCCATTAAATTCTAGTTCACCTTTCCTAGTGTGTAATTTCAGTAATTTTTTATGTCTTATGTACCTAATGCGTAAAACTCTATTCAGCAAATTCCTGATGTATGTATTTCTGACTCGTAATTTCAGGGTCAGGTAACCACAATATAATATACTTTATGCCAAATAAAAGCCTGATATAGCATTTTGATCCGTTTAAGTTAAAAATAGATTTATGTATATATGTACTCGCATTGAGTTAAAAATAGTTATTATGTAAATAAAAATCGTAAACACTTTTTAAAAGTTCTATCTAGGTATTTAAATCAAAGTTCATCTATTTTCAAAAAAAAATAAAATGTAACATCACTTATGTAGTTAAAATATCAAGTAACTGGTCAAGTAAATGCTTCTTGAAATGAATATTACGAAAAACTAGACCTAATTTACTAATTGTATTAAAAATAATTAATCCTAATTTATCCCAAAATAACTATATATTATGCATTTACACTATATTATTAATAAAAAAGAAAATTATACGTGTATGTGAGACTGTATGCAATGAAAAAAATAACTTAAAAGTTACTCACGTCTACACTATTGTCATTGTCCACTACTGTCTATGAAGTCTGGTCCTCTTGACGTTGGGCGTGGCTCCCATGTCTCCAAACCTCGTTCCTGCCGACGTCTGCTACTGCGACCCTGGCTAGGTCTCTCCAACTCCATATTTCCCTCGCATACCTTATAATATGTACCATTTAATGTGAGGATGGATACGTTACCCCAAATTTTCTGCGCCTCCATTTCCAGTTTCTTTCCATCTTTCTTGTTCCTGTATCAGAAGTCAAAAGGTTCTCTCCAAAGGATCGCCATATAAAAGAATTCGGTTGTAATGGGGCAGTTGACTAACTGGAGGTGAGGGTTGACTTGGTAAAACACTATTTGTTCATACTTTATTTATTTAATCACTTGCTAATTAGAACAGTAACTAGTTGGTGGACGAAAGTCTATATTCTAACTACCTTGATGGTTGAATAATGAATGCTGAATAATGAATGATCTCTTTCTTTACTTGTTACGTATCTATAATCAATCCCAATTGTTTACTATGATTGTTGACACGATTCGACCTAATGAAATAATTATATCAAAATAGCTGACTAAGGTGTTCTTGAAACAAGTGCATTATATTGGGAAATTTGTATCACCTAGTTATTTACAACAACAGGCAATGTTTGTTTTAAGATATTTAAAAATTAAATGAATATGAGTTGCTTTTATTTTGGAATGATAATATAAATCCTGTACAATGTGTGTGTACTTTGTACGCACGTAAGAAGTTATACTTCTATTACATATTATGTGATTTTAACGAAATTGATATAATGTACTTTAAACAGTTTATTTATATTTTATTTAAATATTAAACTAATTTTAATACTTACTACTTTCCAAAAATTTTTATTAAGACAATACCAAAAATTTAAAAAAATAAAAGAATAAAACGCACACAAACACATTGAAAAATGCCACAAAGAAAAAATGATTTCTGAACGATAATTGTTGGCAAAAATGTTAAATACGCATTTTCTGAAAAAAAAAATTATATAATAAATATAGTTACAATCATAAAATGCATAAAAAAATAAAAAATAAAAACTTGCATCGGGATTCGAACCCGCGAATTTGGGGACGCTTTGATTCGTAATCGAAGCCTAGACTCACTCATCCAATTACTCATTATTTGTCATGCGGAAAAATAGGTCAACTGAACGTTTTACTGTTTGGCAGTTATTCTGGATTTAAATCAAATTATGTAGTTTGATTTTTGTGGAAGAAAATATTAAAATGTAACAAAACAGTAAGAAAACAATATATTAGATGAAGATTGGTAGAACTTTTGTTGGTAATCAAATTAAGCATGTAAATCAAAGCATTACATACCTACTAGATAAATAAATCTACGCCAAAAAATCATAATTTAAAAATAAAAATCGGACCTAATTTCGGATTTCTCTCTAAAATCCCCATTCTTGAGAAAATAAATTTATTCCAACCTAATCCAAATGTATAATTACAATATGATTATAATAAAAACTACTTACCAAATTAGAATGAGTCCTTGTCCAAAATAGTCCAAAAGTCCAAAAATATATATGAAAACTATTTAAAAAGGCAGTATAACTATTAACTAACTTTTGTTTGTTGTTTCTTTTCACACAAATTTCAAAACGCAACAACCATAAATAATCAAACCACAGCTTTGCCACAGTCGACGTATTGAATAATTTTTGACATGTCATTTGAACATCCAATCAGAACAAAGTTATAATGCGCATGCGCCGGGATCGTAGGTTTTAACATAAAAATTCACCCTCATATCGAGCGTAAAGAAGTATAACTTCAAAAATAATACCCTTATTTAAAGTGTGATTCCTGAATTATTAATTTCAAAGTTTTATGTGATTAACATCTTGACAAAAATTATACATAATTTCAAAATTTCACCTTGCATTATTCATAATAGACCCTACATAATCCACATTTTTGAGATGAGGTTGTTAAGCAGCTTCTAAAAACAAAAATATACAGAGTGTTTAATTAAAATTAAAGATAATGGACTACGCTAGGCTTGCATGAATCACCCTGTACCTACATTTAAAAATTTATGTTTAAAAAGCACACATTTTTATATATGAAAATCTACGGGTCCCAGCGTTTTTTTAAATTATTTAAAACAAGGACAGAAATAATTTTATTCCATAAGTACCTTCTTAATATATATATATATATATATATATATATATATATATATATATATATATATATATATATATATATATATACAAGGTGTTTCAGAAAAAGGTAACACGATCTCTAGGATAGGTGAAAAATTAAAAAATAATTGGGGTTTGCTTACTAAATAATTTTGGTAACGGCATGCGTTTTCAGTTTTCACGATACAGGGCGTTGAAGAACAAAAAGTTTTACACATTTTTTTCACTATTTTTCCGAAACTACTGGTAACATTGTATATTATTCGTTATACAAAAATTTTTACTAAGCAAAATAAAATGTTGAAATTATAAATATGTTATTTTATTTTAAGCTTTTATTAAAAAAGATAAAATAGAAGAATGCATGAGAAGAACAATAAAGAATGAAACCAAAAATGTATGTAAGGATGGGGCCAAGTAGGGAAAATGTAAATGTAAAATTAATAATAAAAGATTAGTATTGTAAGTTTTGAACATATTTCATGTCATGGGACATGAAATTACGAGTGGCAGGGATAACCAGACACATTGAACTGAATAGAAGAATCGTTCTTGGGTGGGCAGCATTTGGAAAACTGAGAGAAACTTTTAAAAGTGAGTTGCCCACATGCCTAAAGAGAAAGGCATTTGATCAGTGCGTCCTCCCAGTCTTGACGTACGGATCAGAAACATTTACCTTAACTAAAGCCTCGGCTACCAAACTAAGAGTAACGCAGTGAAGAATGGAGCGCTCAATGTTAGGAATAATTCTGCAAGACAAGAACATTTTTGAGATGTGGTTGTTAAGCAGCTTCTAAAAACAAAAATATACAGGGTGTTTAATTAAAATTAAAGATAATGGACTACGCTAGGCTTGCATGAATCACCCTGTACCTACATTTAAAAATTTATGTTTAAAAAGCACACATTTTTATATATGAAAATCTACGGGTCCCAGCGTTTTTTAAATTATTTAAAACAAGGACAGAAATAATTTTATTCCATAAGTACCTTCTTAAATATATATATATATATATATATATATATATATATATATATATATATATATATACAAGGTGTTTCAGAAAAAGGTAACACGATCTCTAGGATAGGTGAAAAATTAAAAAATAATTGGGGTTTGCTTACTAAATAATTTTGGTAACGGCATGCGTTTTCAGTTTTCACGATACAGGGCGTTGAAGAACAAAAAGTTTTACACATTTTTTTCACTATTTTTCCGAAACTACTGGTAACATTGTATATTATTCGTTATACAAAAATTTTTACTAAGCAAAATAAAATGTTGAAATTATAAATATGTTATTTTATTTTAAGCTTTTATTAAAAAAGATAAAATAGAAGAATGCATGAGAAGAACAATAAAGAATGAAACCAAAAATGTATGTAAGGATGGGGCCAAGTAGGGAAAATGTAAATGTAAAATTAATAATAAAAGATTAGTATTGTAAGTTTTGAACATATTTCATGTCATGGGACATGAAATTACGAGTGGCAGGGATAACCAGACACATTGAACTGAATAGAAGAATCGTTCTTGGGTGGGCAGCATTTGGAAAACTGAGAGAAACTTTTAAAAGTGAGTTGCCCACATGCCTAAAGAGAAAGGCATTTGATCAGTGCGTCCTCCCAGTCTTGACGTACGGATCAGAAACATTTACCTTAACTAAAGCCTCGGCTACCAAACTAAGAGTAACGCAGTGAAGAATGGAGCGCTCAATGTTAGGAATAATTCTGCAAGACAAAATCAAAAACGAAGAAATCAGGAGAAGAACAAAGGTGACTGACGTCATCGAAAGGCTAGCCAGGTTGAAGTGGAGATGGGCAGGACACATTGCCAGAATGACAGATGGGAGATGGACAAAAAGGTTATTGGAATGGAGGTCAAGCGAAGACAAGAGAAACGTCGGTCGACCGCCTACAAGATGGACTGACGACTTAAGAAAGCTAAATAAAAACTGGATGAGAGCGGCGCAGGATAGACGTGGTTGGAAACGAGGGGAGGAGGCCTATGTTCAGCAGTGGACATTTAAGGCTGAATGATGATTGTAAGTTTTTATTATTACCTCAAATGCCATTAAAATAATAACGAAGTTCTTTTACCGAGTTTCCGGTACTTTTCGCAACCTCGTTTTCCATTTAGGTTCAAATCGCCACTTGGGTGTTACGTAACGTTTAAGTAGGGGAGGGGGGGTACAGGAAAACGTTACGGTGCGTTACATGGGGGGAGGGGGGTCAAAAATCCTCAAAAATTGCGTTACGTAATACTTGAACGCTCCCTATGACATCCACTATTTTACTTCACAAACACAAGAATAGACACAGATTTGTTGGTTGTCTCTCAACAACTATCTCTTCACCCTCAAGAAATCCCAAATACCATAAACTTGTTTACCTTTGTAACATTCTCCGTCTATTCCACCATATCCCGTTAGCATAACTTAAGCAGAAACATGTTATGGAATAATGAGGTTATAGCTCCTTGTGTCCGAATCATTTAGTGACTTGTAACCGTTGATCTGATGATGCTCTGCAACCTATAGAGAGCGAAACCAGTCGTCGGAAGTACACAATTAAATGATTGAGAGTACGTCTGTCTTTTGCTTCATTTATATGTATTTATTATTTAATTTATAATTTTCACATATTTTTGCTGGCGCCCTGTAATTAGATATTCCTAAAATCTACTTTGAATAAATCATTTTAGTCCAGACTAAAATGATTCCTTCTTATGTTTTCTAACCCATCCCAGAGAAGTCTCAAATCTCTATGGTCTGACTTTTATTTGTTTCTGTTTTCTTTAAGTTAACTATAGCTGTTACAGAGAAAGCGTCTTTCTTGGTAACACCATGCCATGTGGAATTGTTACGATGTAGTACGGGATGGACTTCCTAAAACAAATAATTTTATCGAAGGTTGGCATCGCGGATTTCAAATGCAAATAAGTGCGGACCATCCAAGCATTTAGAAATTTATTTCCGCCCTAAAACGTGAACAAAGTTAAAACTGTCAAAGTGTCACTCGGGAAAAATTAAATAATTTTAGAGCTCTTTCGCCAAGTCAACACTTTTCGAGTTATTTGCGAGTGAATATGTTCATTTTTCAACAAAATAACCACATTTTTAGACGGTTTTCGCAAATAACTCAAAAAGTAAGTATTTTGTCGAAAAAACCGTTCTTAGCAAAAATATAGCCTATAAAAAAGTAAAAAAAATGGTGTACGCGTTAGGTCTCTGGATCTCGTAGAACCAGAGTTATAGCCAATGAAATATAGATTCATATTCACCAAATTTCAAATAGAATATTTCGACGTGAAATATCCAAAAAATTAAACACTTTTTGGGGAAAACCCATTTTAACTTTTTTAAAGTGTTTAAAAAAATCTTTATTTCTGTTTTTACGAAAAGTTTCTAGCAATAAATTTAAGCAAGTTACGCTCAAAATAAAGTTGGTCCCTTTTGTTTTTGCAAAAAAAAAATCGGGAGGACCACCCCCTAATTAGCAACTTAAATGAAATTAATCGTTGCCGCTCCATAAATTATATTACTTATATTGTGTTTATATGATCTGTAAGTTTCATCGATTCAAAGTGTTTATTTTTGAAAAAATTTGGTTTCAAATTAAAATTTTTAAAAATTTAAATTTTGAAAAATATGCTTTTTTCAAAATAACTTAAAAATTGTTAGAGATACCAAAAGTCTCGAAATACAAAAAAAGTCAGATTTGCTTTTCTGAATATCATGTATTTTTTTGTTTTTCTGTTAGACAAAAATTGATCAAGATTTGGTGTTTCTAAATTTGCATACATTCGTGATCAGTGACTCGTTCAACACGTTTAAACTACAGCCGTTTCAATAATAAGGACTTTGAACCGATGAAACTTACAGATCATATAAACAATATATTGTTATGATCTGCTTCTTATTAATTTTGTATTAATTATTATTTATTTGATTAATTATTTAATTGTCGCAAATCATACATAAAAATTGAATAAAAAATCTCAGGGTGCCTTTTTTTATACTATTAAAAAAAATCCAAATTATCTCACGTTATACTTATCTTCTCTCGTGGGTTCAGTATCTCTGAGTTGATCCTAATCGGGATAAAATAGGGAAAAGAAATAAAGCAAAATGTTAAAATAAAAATACAGAATTGTCTTTTATTTATCAAATTAATACTCTGAAATCTATCGAATCTAAAAACCTGTGGACACAGATGTCCGAATGAAATTTTTACCGCTTAAATTTATTATAGTTAAAAAAAAAACAATTTATCGGTTTGTTCCCGATGACTTTGGTAAAACAAACTAAACAAAACAAATTTATGTATTCGCAAGATTACCTATATTTACTATTTACTTTTTGAAATATTGGAATTTTAATTCATATGCTTTTTACTCAAAAATTTAGTTTCCGAACATAAAAATCTCTTTCACATAAATTGACTGACCTTTTGCTTCACTCACTCTGATGTCTTCTCGTGACCCAAAACAGCTCTCCCTCGTTGACTATGTTAAAGGCTACTCATCAAAGCCTCTCTCCGTTGTCCAGCTTCAAAACTATCAGCATACCAGCACCAATTCTCCAACAAGCCGGGTCTCTTTTGACACGTACTCGATTCAAACAAAATTCCAAAAATTCTCTGCTCTCCTTCTCACAATAATACAGAATCAAAGAGGTATTTCGTCTCAATTTGATCTGTCTCTCGTTCCACTTTTCAACACTATTCTCCACTATCAAACAGCCACTGGTATCTGCTAACTATCTATCCACGAAAACGTCGAACCGCTCCTTAGCGATGCCAAAACATAATAATTTCTTTTTCAAACTCCTCAATCATTCTAACTACTTTTCCCCTTCCACATTGCCAAACATCAGAAACCTCGACTTTTCCATTCGACAAACAAAACAGTCATCTTCAAAATTATTCCGACAATCCTAATTACTTTCGGAGAAACTCTACAACATATACTCGTGTTGACACAAAGATATTAAAATTCCAACTTTCTTTTCAATTATCAATTTCGAGAAATTTATAATTACCTATACCCTAAACAATCTTTTTCCATTTTAAATCTAAATACATCGTTATTTTCACTTTAATTATTCACAAAAGTCTTTAATGGTTCATCGGAAAGCTCATTAAAAGAGAAATCTACTTACATCCAAACTACATTCTAAGAAATATCTACAGCTCAATATACAGGGTGTATCAAATTTATGTGCCCGCGTTATTTAAAAAAAAATTTAATTTAATTTTTATTTTGCTTTTGATTGATAAAATTGAAAACACAATAACATCCCCGCCTTGTTTTGAGATAAAATCAGTATTAATAAGTGCAACAAAAGTATGATTTTCTCTCGACAACAACACTTTTCTATTGTGTCAAAATATTGAGTCCCACCTGAAAAACAATTGCTTTCTTTTTCCCAGTGTCTGTACTTAGATGGGATAGGGTAAGTTTTCGATCGACAATTTCCTATGTCTTTAGTCTCAAATGAATTTTCATACTTTTTGGCTACTCTGTTTTCTTCATTTATTAAATTTTCACATTCCCTCAATATTTCACGCAGTTCCTTCTCCTTTTCTTCTCCACATATCAATTTTCTTTCTTTTTCCTCCAATTCTCTACACATGTTCATTGTGTATTCTGTCTTCTCCATTTTGCATACTTCCTCTTTAAATACCGCAGTCTCAATTGTATCTTTTCCGCCTTCTTTTTCTATTCTGATCTCTTCTTCTTCTGGGCTCATCTCATCTTTTGAGGAATCCCAAGCTTCATTTTCTTGTGTCAATCTTTTTTCTTCTTTTTCTTCTTCTGGGCTCATCTCCTTTTTCGAGGAATCCCAGGCTTCATTGTTTTTATTTATCTTCTGTTGCTTTCTCCTCTTTCTTCTCTGTCCCTGCTTCATTGCCAAATTCATTTCCACCGTTTGTTTTTTGTCTGCATTATCCTTTTACCGTTTCTCATGTTCCTTGTCCATTTCCAGAATGTTAGGTTCTTCTTCTTTTCCATCTGTGATTTTCATCGTGTTATTTTTGAAATCTATCACCACATGCTTTTCTGACAATTCATCCACTCCTACGATCATATCATGCATCATGTTTGGCATTATAACACATTGTAGTGTATAAAATTTCTTCCCCAATCGAACCTTTATTCGTATTCCTTCATTTATTGTTGCTAAAGTCCGTTTATTTGCGCCCACTAAAGTTACCCTAGGAATTTTGTAAATCAAATTCGTCAAATCAACCTCTTCTATTAATTTCCTGTTAATCAAAGTAATTTCTGAACCAGTATCAATCATAATTTTAATCGGTTTCTCATTTATAAAACCATCTACAAATTTTAAATTATATCCACTTCCTTTATCATTATTTCCTGCTAATTTAATAAATTCCTTCGGGTGACAAAAAATTCCTGTTTGTTCTTTTGTTTTTAGTGAGCGCTTTCGTGAAAAAACGCTTGCTGTTCTTCTTCGCTTCTTCTTCCGTCGCTTTGTCTCTCATCCTCATATTCATATATTTGCGTGTTGTTTACCGCTCTTCTGTTTTCTCTTTGTCTGTCGGACCCGTATCGGTTTCCACGATTTTCCTGTTCATTCCTTCTATTATCATTTCTGTCTTCTTGATTTGTGCCGTTGTTATTTCTATTCTGGTTTTCTCGATATCTGTCTTCGTTCCATTGCCGATTTCTTTGTTCATAGTTTCCTCTTCCGTTGTCTCTATTTTCGTTTTCTCTTCTTGTATAATCTCTCCTAAAGTTCTGTCTTCTATCTCTATAGTCTCGATTTTCGCGTTGTCTATAATTATCTTGCAATCTTCTTATTTCTCTTTCTCTCATTTTTGCTTCTCGTATTTGCAAAAATTGGCACAAACTGTCGATATCTTTGTAGTTTTGTAGAGTTATGTGATCTTCTAAGGTATCTTCAAAATGTCTGGCTATCAGTTCTACCAGCTGTTCGGATGAATAATTGTACTGTAGATGTTTTGAATTATTATATAATTGTAGTGCATATGTTATCTCTGAAATACCCATTCTATCATGGTACCTCCCATTTTGCAATTCCTTGTTTATTTCTAGCTGTTGTATTTTCCCCAGAAAAAACTCAGGAACTTTTGTTCGAATTTATGCCAATTGTCCAATTCTTCTTCTTTGCTATCAAACCATAAACTTGCCTCATCTTTAAGATGGTTCCTTATCGTTTCTTTGGCTGTCTCGAAGTTACCGATGTGTCGTATTTTCTTTTTTAAATTGTTTATGAAAATTACTGGGTGTAATTTTTTTACATCCCCGCCAAATCTTATTTTCACATCCTCTGTACTGTAGATAATCGTTTCTCTTCTTTCTCCGGTCTCTCGTTGTTTTCTGATATCATCAATTAGTTTTTCATTATTTTGGAATCTTTCTTCTATTTCTTTCTTGTCTTCTTGTAAAACATTTTCAAATTTGGTTTCCAAATTTTCTAGTTCCTTTTTCTGGCAATTTGTTAACTCCTCCATTTTATTTTGAATTTTCATTTCTTGCTGTTCTATCTCGTTTTTCATTGTTGTCAAACATCCTTTTACTTCATTTTCATACTTTTCTATGCGTTCCTCCATTTTCTTGTTGTTCTCTTCTATTGCTCGTTTCATTTTTTGTTGTGTTTCCTCCAATTTTTGATCCAATTTTTGTTGTGTTTCATCCATTTTTTGTTCCATTTTTTGTTGTGATTCATCCATTTTCTTTGATGTTTCTCTTTGATTGTCATCCAGTTTTTGTGACTGGAGTTGCATCAATTGTAATAGTTTATCTATTCCTGATAATTCCTGTTGTTCTGATGCCATGATTGTTGTTTCGAAAATGTCTTCTTGTTCTATATGTTCTTCTTGTTCGAAATGTTCTTCTTGTTTTTTGTTTTCTTTGCTTTTGCTTCTAGTTGTTATCGACATGTAGTTAAAATTTATCCCCGCCTAATATGAAATTCGAAAATACCTTGTCTGCTGTCGAGACGAAAATTTTTCTCTCCCCAAATATAATCAATTTATTCCACAAATGTTTAAATATTTCAAATCTCAAATCAATCAAAAATAAAATAAATATGTAAAAACTGTACCTAGATAAAAAATTAAGTCAAACAAATATTTCAAAAATTTTAAATATATCAACTTTTTTCGACGGGCAAATAAATTTTCCTTCACCTGTTTTTCCGTCTCCTATTCCCTTCAAATTCACAACCAGAGATACTTTAATGCCCTAACGTTGGCTCGCCATGTTGTTATGATCTGCTTCTTATTAATTTTGTATTAATTATTATTTATTTGATTAATTATTTAATTGTCGCAAATCATACATAAAAATTGAATAAAAAATCTCAGGGTGCCTTTTTTATACTATTAAAAAAAATCCAAATTATCTCACGTTATACTTATCTTCTCTCGTGGGTTCAGTATCTCTGAGTTGATCCTAATCGGGATAAAATAGGGAAAAGAAATAAAGCAAAATGTTAAAATAAAAATACAGAATTGTCTTTTATTTATCAAGTTAATACTCTGAAATCTATCGAATCTAAAAACCTGTGGACACTGATGTCCGAATGAAATTTTTACCGCTTAAATTTATTATAGTTAAAAAAAAACAATTTATCGGTTTGTTCCCGATGACTTTGGTAAAACAAACTAAACAAAACAAATTTATGTATTCGCAAGATTACCTATATTTACTATTTACTTTTTGAAATATTGGAATTTTAATTCATATGCTTTTTACTCAAAAAGTTAGTTTCCGAACATAAAAATCTCTTTCACATAAATTGACTGACCTTTTGCTTCACTCACTCTGATGTCTTCTCGTGACCCAAAACAGCTCTCCCTCGTTGACTATGTTAAAGGCTACTCATCAAAGCCTCTCTCCGTTGTCCAGCTTCAAAACTATCAGCATACCAGCACCAATTCTCCAACAAGCCGGGTCTCTTTTGACACGTACTCGATTCAAACAAAATTCCAAAAATTCTCTGCTCTCCTTCTCACAATAATACAGAATCAAAGAGGTATTTCGTCTCAATTTGATCTGTCTCTCGTTCCACTTTTCAACACTATTCTCCACTATCAAACAGCCACTGGTATCTGCTAACTATCTATCCACGAAAACGTCGAACCGCTCCTTAGCGATGCCAAAAACATAATAATTTCTTTTTCAAACTCCTCAATCATTCTAACTACTTTTCCCCTTCCACATTGCCAAACATCAGAAACCTCGACTTTTCCATTCGACAAACAAAACAGTCACCTTCAAAATTATTCCGACAATCCTAATTACTTTCGGAGAAACTCTACAACATATACTCGTGTTGACACAAAGATATTAAAATTCCAACTTTCTTTTCAATTATCAATTTCGAGAAATTTATAATTACCTATACCCTAAACAATCTTTTTCCATTTTAAATCTAAATACATCGTTATTTTCACTTTAATTATTCACAAAAGTCTTTAATGGTTCATCGGAAAGCTCATTAAAAGAGAAATCTACTTACATCCAAACTACATTCTAAGAAATATCTACAGCTCAATATACAGGGTGTATCAAATTTATGTGCCCGCGTTATTTAAAAAAAAATTTAATTTAATTTTTATTTTGCTTTTGATTGATAAAATTGAAAACACAATAATATACACGAGTCAAGAAACTTGTGAAGTCGTTACGATTAAGTTCATTTAAGATACTAATTAGGGGGTGATTTTCTCGATTTTTTTACCAAAACCAAAAGGGACTAACTTTATTTTGAGCGTAACTTGTTTAATTTTGATGCTAGAATTTTTTTTTATAAAACAAAAATGAAGCTTTTTTTAAATACTTTAAATAAGTTTAAATGAGTTTTCCCCGAAATGTGCTTCATTTTTGGTTATTTCACGTTAAAGTATTCCACTTGGAATTTGACGAATATGAACCTATATTTCATTAGCTATAACTCTGCTTCTACTAAATAAAAAAACGTGATATATTCACTATTTTTTAAAAATTTTTATAGGCTATATTTTTGCTAAGAATGCTTTTTCGACAAAATACTTACAATTTGAGTTATTTGCGAAAAACCGTCTAAAAGCGTGGTTATTTTGTTGAAAAAATGAACATATTCACTGCCAAATAACTCGAAAAGTATTGACTTAGTGAAAAAACTCTATAGAACAAAAGTTACTTTAAATTAGCCAGTTTACCCATTTGCTGACTTTGTTTGGACGAATATTTTTTAACCCTCAAGAGGGGGTGAAAACCACCCCCAGGGCAAAAGCACATATCGGCACGATATCAGTTTTTTTCTTTGACTTGTTAGCTGTGTGTATGCCAAATTTCATGTCAATCCAAGCGGTTCTTTAAAATTTAAAGATTTTGCAATATTTTACCGTTAATGAATGGACTATGATAATATACGTGGAATTTCACATAATTTCTCATATTAAAAGTGGCTTTCTTATGTAAGTACCTACATCATCATCATCATCATCATCAGCCCATAGTCGTCCACTGCTGAACATAGGCCTCCTCGAAAAACTTCCATTCAGATCTATCCTGCGCTGCTGCAATCCAGTTGGTACAAATCCTCTTTATGTCGTCAGTCCATCTTGTGGGTGGTCTTCCCGGGTTTCGTCTATCCGCTCTCGGTCTCCATTCCAAGATTTTTTTGGTCCACCTATCATCTCTTATTCTAGCGACGTGTCCAGCCCACTTCCATTTAATTTTGGCTATGTGTTTTATTATGTCTTCTACACCACTTCTTCTACGAATTTCTTCGTTTCTTACCCTATCTCTTAACGTTATGCCCAGCAATGATCTTTCCATTCTACGTTGCGTCACTTGTAGTTTTCGTGCAGATGTCCTTGTTAGGGTAAGTGTCTCTGCGCCATATGTATGAACAGGCAGGACACATTGATTAAAGGCTCTTCTTTTTAAGCTGATAGGTATATCACCTTTAAAAATATCACGTAGTCTTCCATATGCTGCCCATCCCATAGTTATTCTTCTTAGCAGCTCAGCAGTTTGATTGTCTCTGCTAATTTTTACCGTATGTCCAAGGTATATCTAGCTGTCAACAACTTCAATTTCAACGTCTTCTACCTTTAAAGGATGGCTCGGAACTAAATTCGTCATCATTTTGGTCTTTTGGTAATTAATATTTAGACCTACTTTACGTGCTGCATCGCGGAGTTCATTCAACATATCATTGGCAGTTTTTAGGTCATCTGAAATCAGAACAATATCATCTGCGAATCGTAGATGACTGAGCATCTCACCATCGATATTTATTCCTTTATTTTCCCATTCCAGTGATTTCAAAGCATGTTCAAGTACAGTAATGAACAACTTAGGCGACATAGTATCTCCCTGTCGAATACCTCTCCTGATATATATCTTATTGGTAGGACCGTGCAGATTTATAGTTGTTGTAGCATTTCTGTATATATTTTCTATAATATTGGTGTACCTATGATCAATTCGACACTCTTCCAATGCCTTAAGTAGTGCGGGTAATTCGATAGTATCAAACGCTTTATGGAAGTCTATAAACGTTAGAACTAGAGGTCTATTGTATTCAATTGATTTTTCAATCAAGACTTTGATGCATTGTAGGTGGTCATTTGTACCGTAGTTGGGGCGAAAACCAGCCTGTTCTTTTGGTTGGTACAGCTCAAATTTTGCTTCCAATCGATTGGTTATTATTCTGGTACCTGCATACCTATTATTATTTTGCATTATTGTGAATAAATATTTTAGATATATAATTCATAGAAAAAAAATGTTGTGTGATTGGGTAGAATGCGATCTTACCCTTCAAAAAAAAAAAAAAAATTTCAGCACCTGGTTAATTGGAAGGATACTACAAATCTGGCCTCCACATAAGTGGTCTGTAGCTTCGACATGAGAGGTATGAAATTTTAAACGTTCTTGTTGTTGATTGGATAGGAAGGGTGCCATAATCTAGCCTCCATGCTAGGTACATAGCCTCCATACGGTACTTCCAATATTTACTATTTTATACAAGTGGACAATAAAGGTAAAACACAAACAACTTTTGTTTCTTACTTATTTATTTATACAATAATGTGACATTTTACATAGAAATATGAGTATTTAATTTGGATTAAATAAATGTTTTACTTGTTGAATTTTTCCACCGTCTGCACACAACAGCTGAACGGAGCCATTAGACCTAACAACAAAACGCGTAATAAAGTGTGTATCTTAAAACTGTTGGATAAACAGTACCTACAATCAGAAAAACTTGCCTTTAAAAAGGTACTCGATTACAAAATATCAAAAATATCAAAAAACACGACTGAATATCAGCTTTTTATGGTGACACAAACACATCACATAACCGACCATATAAAATAAATGAACGACAACGAACGAACGAACACGAACACCGAACACTGAACACAGATTCACAGATAGCGCAGGATTTGTCAGAAGTCATGTTCCACCAATCACAATGCCGACATCAGCGCCTCTGACAAAATGGAAGGAAAATAAATACGATTACATGTTTTTTATTAGAGTGCGCGGGGCATGATATAATTCTCTTTTTTATTCGAGCAATTTTCAAGTCGAGCAATTCATTTTCGAGGAATTGATTTCGAGCAATTGCATTCGAGCAATTGACCTAGAACCGTAGGGTACGGACCGTGCCCTGTAAGAAAATGTATTAATCCTTTTTTGGGTTAAAATAATTTGGTATATTATTTAAATTTGAAATAAAATTTTAAAGACGTCTTGTTTTAGGGAAGTATCCCATTCGTTTTGCCATTTTCTATTTAATATTTCTTCTAATTCTCTTTTTGTTCTTATTTCTATTCCCATTAATCTGACGTTAACTTTATTTATTTTTTTTTTATTTATTTATTGTTCATACATATGACCTGGCCTCTAGTGACTAATCCAGGTCGTTGTTTTCCTGATGGGATTACAGATATTTTTTTTATATTTTTACATTTTTTACTAAGCTACTAAATCTATTTTTACAATTAATAATTTGCCATAATCTATTAATTACATTTAACAAAATATTTTTGGTACTATCAACTCCCTTCTAAGTTATAAAGACAGTCCCTCTATTTTCAGAAGAGAGTTGGTAGTTTTTTTTTAATTTAATGAATTATTTATTGAATTATTATTTTTATTTATTTATTTTATATTGAATTATTATTATTATTATAATTGTGAATAACTATTTTTGAATTTATATTTTATTTTATTTATTTTAACTTTATCTTACTCAACTTCATCAGGGTTGGATTATTTGTTGTCTTCTTCTATTATTATAAATTTCTTGTTGTTTTTTAGATATTATTTCTGTTAGATTGTTTAATATTCCAAAATATTCTTCATTTTGTAATATATCTCTTATTTCAATTCTTTCTAATCTTCTTCTCATTTCTCTATGTTCTTCATTTTCTACAGTATTTTCACAATGTAACACTATATGTTCTGGTGTACCTAGTTCTCCACATTCACAGTATGCATCATCTTTTAAGTTAAATCTTTCCAAATATGTTGGGTACGGTCCACGTCCTGTTAAAAAGTGTACTAAACCTTGTTTTGGATTAAAATAATTTGGAATGTTTTCTAATATTGGTATAAAATTGTATAAGCGTCTAGATTTTGTTGAATTTTCCCATTCATTTTGTCTTTTTCTATTTATTATTTCTTTTAATTCTCTTTTATTTCTTATATCTAATCCTATTATTTGTATTATTTTTTCATATTTTTCTTTTCTTAGCCAATAATTACATGCTCTTTTTTGTGTTTCTAAATGCATTGGCATTACTCCAGTTCAAACTGTTAGTGCCTGTGTTGCAGTTGTTCCAAATGCTCCCGTCATTCTTACAAGAAATCCTCTCTGAGCTCTATTTAATTTTTCTGCATTTTTTTTATTTATTAATCTATGTGCCCATACACTTAAACCGTACCCTACAATTGATGCAAGTATTGTAATTAGGTATATTCTCATCTGTCGGAACGAAATTCTATATTCCTTCTGTGCTAGACTAGCAATGCTATGCATGATTTTTGTTGCCTTTTCACAGACACAACTCATGTGTTTTGTAAATAATTTTTGTTCGTCTATTATAATACCTAAATATCTTGTTTCCTTTTTTCTTTTTATTGTTTTCCCTCTAATTTTTATAATTGGATCTCTTTCTAAATTTCCTTTTATTAAACTATATGTTGTTTTTGAATCTGATATTGTTAATTTTACTTTATTCATCCAATCATTCCAATCACTTCAGGATCTATAGTCAATTGTTCCAATAGTTCCTCTAGCATTACATCCCAGAACATAGGTCCACATACTGATCCTTGTGGACATCCTTTTGTGATATGTTTTGTCTTTTTTCCTGTTGGACAGCTTAGGCTTGCATATCGGTCTTGACAGTAGTTTCTGAGACTTCCGTACAGATTCTTTGGACATCTCATTCTTCGAAGTCTTTCAAAGAATGACGGCCACCAAAGATTGTCAAAAGCCCCAGACACGTCTATAAAGATCATTAAAACATACTTTTTTATGCTTTCATTTACTATTTCAAATACTTTATTTATTGCATCTTCTGTTGATCTACCTTTCCTAAAACCATACTGACCAGTTATATTTATATTATTTATATATAAAATCCGACGTTAACTGTTGCCTTTGATTCGATCCCTTACTTCAACAGTTAGTTAAACTTTTTGGGTTCTTCTAGATTACTGGATTAAAAAACTGTCTATCGCCCTATACCGTGTGATGAGCTGTGCTTATCTCTTTCACTCGGTAATAGTATCTCTAGGTAATCTCACAGTACGACCGATTATGAAGAGGTCCACACTAGGACAAGGTTTTACAACTTTCGTAATTGATCAGGAAGAATAAAAAATATTTCAGGGATAGAAAGGTAATAAATGTCACTACAAATTAATGGAGGTCATAGGAAGGTGAAATTTCTCAAAAGAGTTTGGTCTCGTTTTTTGGCTTCCTTGTTCATGTTGTATTCAATATTTGAATACATCTGAACTAGTGATGTTAGAAGAGAATATTCTCAAGAGAATATTCTCGAGAACAAGAATATTCTCGTCCAGAAAATTCTATCGAGAATATTCTCGGCAATAATTTTCTATATTTTCAAAAACCGAAACAAAAATAAAAACTAGATACGGGTCAAATTATTATAATTTAAAAAATATGTAGGAATATTGTTTTTGCCAATCCCATGAACCAATAGCAAGGGTGTTTACAGTGTCAATATTTATTGTTTTGGTGCAATATTAACGTGCAAATATTTAGAATGGTGTTCATTTAAGCAGAGAAGAACAAGTTGAGGAAACTGAGTTTGTAGATAATTTAGCAACTTTAAAATATGGTGATGAGTCGGCTGAAATAATGGCAGATTTGGCACTTTATCGGTCTAAGGAGGGATTTTTTTTGAAAACCATACGTTGTAAAATCAATTGAAAAACTAGACTTAATCGTATGGTGAAAAGGTACATGTTTCGGAACAAAATTAACTAAAATAGAAGTTGATTTATTAAGCATGCCTTCATCCAGTGCAGCGACTGAAAGAAGTTTCAGTACTTATGGTTTTTTAATCCACTCCTCTAACCGAAACCGGCTCACTCCTGAACGGGCTCGAAAGGTAACTTTTATTGCTCACAATTTAAAATTGTTACACGTAGACCAATCCATGACTGAGCTGGCCACTCGTGAAAAACAAAATCCCACAACTCATCAATATATTGAAATGCAGATTGTAGATGACTAGGATGAGCTAATGATAGAAATAGATTCTGAATCTGAGGTCTCATATTTTATCATACCACATCGATTATTTGCTGTTAAGAAGAAAATTTCATTTTTTTTATTAAAGAAATTTGTTTTCTGTTGTTTTTGTATTTTTTATATACAACGAACACTGTTGTTTCGTCTCATAATTTTGTATATAAGATCATGATTTTTAGAACCCTATTTTTCATCTTCAAAAATATTCTTAAGAGGAAACAGTAGCGATCAACAGGTAGCAAAAACGCGTTCCAAGATTGCGGCTGTAATTTTGAATATTTTTTCGAGATATTTGATACACGTATTCGTAATATAATAAAGAATGGCGGTACAGAGCCCAATTTGAAAAATATATTAATATGTGGAAATTACTCTGTAATTAAATACAATATTAAAAAAACGAGTCTGTACCGCCATTAAGAAGAACAAAAAAATACACTTTCTTCAAATAAACTTTTTTTATCCGATGCCTAGATTTAGTGTCATTTTGGAACTACTAATGAAATAAAAAATTTTAGTAGTTCCAAAATGACACAAAATCTAGGCATCGGATAAAAAATTTATTTGAAGAAAGTGTATTTTTTTGTTCTTCTTAATGGCGGTACAGGCTCGTTTTTTTAATATTGTATTTACTTACAGAGTAATTTCCACATATTAATATATTTTTCAAATTGGGCTCTGTACCGGCATTCTATGAACTATGAACTAATCTGAACTATGAATTGTCACCAAGGGCGGATCCAGGGAGGAGGCCATGGCCTCCTCCGAGAATATAAAAAATATATAAATTTAAATATTTGCAAATCAAATGTTCTTTCACATCTTTCGCCAAACTAATGGGCAAAGACGGAGACACACAACCCCATGAAAAAACATCATACCATAAGGAGTACGTTCAGGTTGGGCTAGATTTTCTACAAAGTTATCGCAACCCGCAAAAGTCAGTCATTAACCAGATAAACTCTCAGAGGTCTAAACAGATACAAGAAAATAGAGAAAGACTACGACCAATATGTAGTAGAGTCTATAGTGTTCTTAGGTTGACAAAATATTCCTCTAAGAGGCCATCGAGATGATGGACTTCTGCTTCTGGACGAACATGCTGAATCTAGCAATGAGGGGAATTGTTAAGGTTTAAAATCGCATCAGAAGATAAGAATCTTAAACAACACCGATCCACTGCATCTTCCCGATCAACATACATTAGTAGCACCAGTCAAAATCAATTGATCACATGTTGTGGCAGTGGCGGATCCAGCATCGTTAAGAGGGGGGGGGGGCGATTGGCTAAATTTCTATAAAATAAATGAATGAATATCTTTATATATAATTTAAAAAAAATTAAATCACTTGGTTTGAGAGGGGGGCCGATTGCCCCTCCCTTGATCCGCCACTGTGTTGTGGTGAAGAAATAATTGAACAAATAATGAATCAGGTTCAAAGAGCAAATTATTACTCTGTCATATCTGACGAAAAGACCGACGTATCTCACGTGAAATAGCTTTCTCTAAATTTGAGATACATACACAATAAAAGGATTCGTGAAAATTTGTCAAGTTCATCGACGCTTATGAGAACATAAAAATAATTAGTGAAAATCAAGAAAGATGGGAAGAACAAGGCCTGACAAGAGAGGCATTGGGAAAAATAGTATTAAACTTGTTAAAAGAACTGCACTTGAATCCGAAGAAATGTGGAGGAATCGGTACTGACATTAATAATACTTTAACAACGATAAGTTTTGAATGACTTTATGGCACTTAAAAGTGTGCAAAAGTCCAATTTTTTTTATTGGCTTTAGGATAAGACCATGCGGCCAGAAACAAAATAAGCAGTACATAATATAAACATAATACAAACAAAACAAATATACATAATATAAACAAAACATAAATAAACATAATATATCTTATCTAAATTATCTAAATAGTAATCTAAGTTAAGGTTATCTAAGTCTGACCGACCTTTTTGTTAAGAATAGGTATATTATTATTAAACATATTTTTTTTTCAAAGTGATTTTTTGTTAAATTAATCTTAATAAACATTTTGAGATAAGGACAAGGGTCACACTTTTCTCATCCAAGGGTTTTCCTTATCATTTTTTATTAATTATTGATTACCTACATACCCACCCCACACGGTAAGGCAGGCATGTAGGAAATCAAAAGGAAAGACATTTAAGGTTACAAGATTAATCTAGTCTTCTATAACTTAATTTTACAGTCATATAGGAAAAACAAAATAAAATCAAAAATACGTTTATCACTCAAAGCCAAAGCACGATTACAGAACGGAAGCGAACAATACGACTGTACTACACACAATACGGTCTCAATCGCAACGATGTTATGTTAATGTAATAACAATGAAGACTAAGACCATTGTTTAAAAAATGATTTTTTAATAGTCTTTTAGTCTTTTTTAAACAATGCTAAGACAGTTTAACAGTTGAGTTTATCACTCAAAGCCAAAAGATACATAACATTATAGGGACCGTAAACGTTTAAACTTCTTACATTTTTTGTAAGAATGTCCGGCTGATGTGTGTACTTCTTACAATTAAAAAATATATGATCTGCCGTTTCATTGCAAATATCACAAAAATTGTTATCAATTATTTTTATTTTGTATAAATGTGCCGGATAGCAAGCATGTCCAAACTTCATCCGAAATATGGTTGTTATGGAACTTCTCGGATAGTCGTAATTTCTAAACCAGTAATTTTTTCGAATATCGGGTTCTAGCAATGTATATCTTGTGCCTTTTGTCAAAATGAAATGTTTGTATTGTTTAGACCATTTTTTATATAAATTATCCTTAGCAATATTTATTCTCTCATCTAATGTTAATACCTAAGGGTGTAACATCTTCTCCCAACTGTATGCTTTCTTTAGTCTCTTATTAACTTGTTCATTGAATGTGATACCTGAGTGTGCTTTTACCCACACAAAAATAAGTTTTCTAGTTTTTTGCATTTGAGAGAGTAAAGTTTTTATTTTGGCTATTTAAGGATGACTATATGCGGAGTTGATTTGTAAATGTGATTGTAAACTATTTAAAACCGAAAGTGAATCAGAAAAAATTATGGAGTATGAAATGTTATTTTCCATTATAAATTCTATAGCTTTCAAAATAGCAAACGCGTCTGCTGTAAAAATGCATGTTTTTCTACTCAATTTAAATCTGCGTTCTACTTACAGTGGGACAATAAACGCCGCACCTGTGCCATAAGGATCTTTTGATGCATCTGTGTAAATAGCAGTATACATTTGATATTTGTTTAATATCTGATTGATTATTTCATTATTAAGTTATCTTAATTCAGAATATCCAGGTATAATTACCTGAATGTTCAACAATAAAAGTTGTAGGGCTGAAGTCTATTGTGTTTCTAAATGCTTCACATAAAGGAGGTGAGTTTCTATTAGTCCAGTATGATCCTGTAAGGTCCTGAATATTTAGGGTGGATCTCTTTTGAGTAAGTGATGAATTTTTGACTTTGCACTTGATTATCATTTTTTCTGCCAATAATTGCCTTCTCAGCTCTAACGGAGGTTCCACAGTTTCTACGCTTAACGGTTCAATTGGAGTTGATTTCATTGCACCAATGCAGAGTCGCAAACCTTTGTTTTGTAAAGTATCTAATTTTTTTAATAAGCTATTATTAGCACTGCCATATAGGAAGCTGCCATAATCTATAATGGACCTTATATATACCTTATAAAAAGTCAAGGCTGTTTAAAAAGTCCTTAAAACTCACCATTGTAACCCTATTTTTTTTTTAAATTATCCCCAGACCCCACGGTACCCCCTCCCCAAAAAAAAGTTCATGGCCCCTCCCGAAAATCGGTCCTGGATCCGCCCTTGACTGTCACAAATTCTTTACTTATCATTGTCAAAACTTCCATGAATCTGGCACAACATTCAGTTCTTGTGCCAACTTTAGGACATTGTATATAACCATAGGAAAAAGTTATAAAGCAACTAAATGACCAAATTTTGTTCTAGGGTCGGTTTAATGAAGTCCTGTTGGAAACGAGAATCCAAAGAGCGTCCCACAGCATGCCAAATTGTAGACTTCCTCGCAAACAACCCAAGACTGTTATCGCCATGTTTGGACGTTCCCATATCATCCGTTCAAATCGGAGACAGTGATCAGCTCGAATTGTCTCGCAAAGACCTTAAGGTGTCCCCGAGTAAATCTGCGAACGGATCTACGTTCCAAGCTCCAAACACAGTGTTTGACGATAGGCCGGATCCGGATAGCATACCCCTGGAGGTGTGCTGTGTCAAAGAGCCGCTGTTGGGACAGGGACGGGCTAGCAGCTCGAACTTACTCAGCAGGTTAGTTTCTTTTCTGATACATATTACTATATTATAAATACGGCTTGAATTATTCTAATAATTAGATTATCTTAACATCAATATTTTCAATGATCTCTCAAGAAGCGAAGATATAAGTTCAACCAATACGCATAAAACATGAAGCTTGTCGCGCACGGGGAGCCATACTGTAATAGGTATATATTATAATAGACATATTTCTCATATATTACAGAAATATTGCTCACTACAGTAATGACTGAGCCGGCATATACTGGACCATAATATATATTTAAAACGTTTTTATATATTTGGCTTGGTCTTTGTCACTATCTCCACAAATTTTGTAATCCATTTTAAACATAGTTCTATGTTTCCTAGGCACCTGAAATTTATAGCTCAGAACAGCTCAGAACTAGCTAACAATGCAATATTTAATTGCTATTATATGGATAAATCGATTTTTTTTAAATTTCGAACTATTTTAAAAATGTGACTAATGCAATGACATTTAAATACCATTTTAAAGTACGTTAACTAATACGTGATAGCTCAGTGGCAGAGTGGTAGACTGTAAATAAATGTGGTAATAAATTATTAAAATGTTGTTCTGAAGCTATGTCCTTGTGGCATTTTTATAATTAACTATTTAGATGCGAAATAAGCCACAATTAAATTGAAAAAAAATAATTTTATTAACGTTTCGACGCCCAATTTGGTTGTCGTTGTCAAAATACAAAATACTACTAAATTAAACAAAAATGTTGTTGCTTAGTAAAAAATTCTTCTAATAATTTATTTAATCTGACTCATTTATATCGGAAATTCAGACATATATTATACATTTTAAAGTAAAAGACTTTAAAATGATAGTGCCAATATTTTTGAGTTGCGTTCCTGGGACGACTTTACTGAAAGATAGTTCATTCGATTACATGGAATCAACCCCAACTCAAGAATATCCGCCACAAAAAAAATCATAGCATGTGATCTGTCTTTAAAAAGACAACCAAATGCAACGGTGACAGTAAAATTTTCGCGTTAGAGATTCCATAATAAATCACAAGGGAAAACCAGGAAAAGACCTCGTGATACTATCCCGACATCGTAAGTATTTGTTCTTACATTTAGTTTACTCTCAAAAACTAATACCAAATTCTGACTTTAACATATAATATATATGTTGATTAAATTATAAATAATATTAATAATACATAGATATATAAGTAATACTAAAATATATAATATGTTCCAACTCGATATGTTATTAACTTACTAATCGTGGTATTTGTTTTCTATTGACTTCCTCTTTCAGTATGGGTATCCACATCCTACTGCATTCTACCGAGGAATTTGCGACACAATTGGTTTCATTTAGCATAATTAAATAAATTATTAGAAAAAATGTTTACTAAGCAACAACATTTTTCTTTAATTTATTAATATTTTTTGTATTTTGACAACAGCGTCCGATTTGGACGTCGAAACGTTAATAAAATCAATTTTACTATCTGTTTCTCGTGATTTACTATGGAATCTCTAACGCGAGAATTTTACTGTCACCGTTGCATTTGGTTGTTTATTTAAAGACAGATCACGTGCTATGATTTTTTTTTTGTGGCGGATATTCTTGAATTGAGGTTGATTTCATGTAATCGAATGAACTATCTTTCAGTAAAGTCGTCCCAGGAAAGCAACTCATAAATATTGGCAACATCATTTTAAAGTCTTCTACAAGAAATAAATGACCTTAATACAATGACCTGAAATACAAAAACTCAACTTACCTTGTCTTGCTATATTTATACTGATAATAGAGACTGAAATAAAAATATGTCTGAATTGCCGATATAAATGAGTCAGATTAAATCAATTATTAGAAGAATTTTTTAATAAGCAACAACATTTTTGTTTAATTTAGTAGTATTTTGTATTTTGACAACGACACCCGATTTGGGCGTCTAAACGTTAATAAAATTATTTTTTTCAATTTAATTGTGGCTTATTTCCCATCTAAATAGTTAAATGATTAAAAGGTAATATAATTAAAATTCATATTTTATAAGTTAATTATTATATATAAATATTACCAGTATAAATATATAGGGTGAGGCAGATAAAGGGCCTATTAGAAATATCTCGAGAACTAAAGGTAACTGAATTATGAAAATTGGAATAATGGGATTTTGAAGACTGATCTATTTAATGAAAATATTTTCATCTACTTGGTACTTCCGGTTATACCGGAAGTTGCTTATAACTTCGTTTTTTTTTTTAAATGGGACACCCTATATATGTTGACTTTTTGGTCCTCGATTTCTTCTGTCTTAAAATATAATGTTTTGTAACATTATACAGGGTAGGTTAAAAGATAATTACGTTTTCTTATTAATTTCGTAGCAACATTCACACCCTGTAGGATTGTAGTAGTTTGACATAATAAACTCTATTTATGTTCAAATGATTTTTAATGTAGTCTACTATTGTTAACAATTATCAGTATAGCTAAATTTTTAATTTTAGTATACAGGGTGGGTCTAAACTCGGACTGAGTATTTTCTGAGTTTTCTTAAATGGAACACCCTATATTTTAATATTGCAATGAAATGATATTTCATGGTACTTTTTTATTTCTTAAGCATTCCCTATACCTAACTGCTTTAATTTGTGCTAATTGTTAATCGCACCAACAATCTTAACTTCGATGGTATTTTGACAGTTCAACTATTATTGGCAATTGTAAGTATCAGTCTAGATTAATATGTATTTATTTCCAAAAAATTATTTGTGATTGAATATTTTCACGGCCAACCTAATACAATAACACATATTTTGTGTTGCAATTAATGTTTTGCTTGAATCACCAATAACTCACAAATTAAAGCAGTTAGATATAGGGAGTGCTTAAGTAATTAAAATGTACCATAAAACAACATTTTATTACAATAATAAAATACAGGGTGTTCCATTTAAGAAAACTCAGAAAATACTCATTCTGAGTTTCGACCAACCCTGTATACTTTTTTTTTATTACATATTTTCATTTACAATCTGCTTCATCGAAGCTATAAGCAAATAGTTTGAATGTTAAATACATGAGGGAGAAGCTGCCCTGTGGCAACCCTCCTATTATAATTTTTTACATTTGATCACAATATGTATATATTTAATTTATTAAATCTGTTGGCCACAGTCTCTTCAGTCGTCTTGCGAATTCGGGAGGAGTGTTCAGCAGTCGTGCTTCATCATTTGGATGACTTCTCAGTCCATCAAGGTAGCTCTTTGTGATCCTTGGAATTTCTTCCTCTACCAAGGGTGTAGCTGAGTCCTCGTGTAGGGTTTTATGGGTGCGTTGAATATCATCCTCAATATTTTTGATTGGACTCTTTGTATTATCTTGATATTTGATGGCTTTGAGCATCCCCAGAGTTGAACACCATAGGTCCAAATTGGTTTTATCATAGTTTTATACAGGAGCAGTTTATTTTCAATATTGAGTTTTGATTTTCGACCAATAAGCCAGCTCATTTGTCGTATTTTGATGTTGATCTGGGTTTTCTTGGCTTGGATGTGCGGCTTCCATGTTAATCTTTTGTCAAGGGTTAGTCCCAAATATTTGACTTGTGTGCTGACTGGTAATTGTGTATCATTTAGTGTTATTGTTGGGCATACATCTCTTCGGTTTGTAAATGTAACTTGGGTTGACTTCGTTTCATTTACTTTCACCTTCCATTTGTTGAGCCATGTTCCCAATTGGTCAAGGTGGTTTTGCAGTTGTGCAGATGCGATAATAGGGTCCTCATTGACAGCGATTATGGTGGTGTCATCAGCGAATGTTGAGATTTGGGTTGTTTCAGTGGTTGGGATATCTGCGGTAAATAATAGGTAAAGGAGAGGGCCCAGGACACTACCCTGTGGTACACCTGATTTAATGGGAAAATATGTGGAAGTTGCTGTGTTATATTTTACTTGGAAGTAACGATCTTCAATGTAGGATTTCATGATTAGGTAGTAGGGGGTTGGAAGAATACATTTGAGTTTGTATAAAAGTCCAGTATGCCATACTCTATCAAATGCCTTTTCTACATCTAAGAATGCCGCTGTGCAATATTTTTTTTCCTCAATAGCAGTAAGGATTTTTGTTATAATTCTATGAGTCTGTTGTGTTGTGGAGTGTCTCTCTCTAAAACCAAACTGGTGTGTGGGTATTTCTACATCTAGGTTAATGTCATTCTTCAGTCTACCAAGTAGTAGTCTTTCGAAGATCTTAGACATTATCGGCAACAAGCTGATTGGCCGATAGGATGATGTTTTATTTGGAGGTTTACCCGGTTTGTGAATCATTATTATTTGCGCAAATTTCCATGTGATTGGGAAATATGTCAGTCTGATTGCACTATTGTATATTGTAGTTAGCATGACCAATGCTCTTCTCGGAAGATGTTTCAGTATTAATCCTGTTATTAGGTCAAATCCAGGTGCTTTGTGGTTATTGCATTTTTCTATTTCTAGTTTAACTTCTGATGTATTGTATTGAATGTTGTTATTGGAAGCGTCATAGGGCAAGCACTATCCAGGAAGTGTCTTATTAAGTTTCCATCATCATTATTCTCTACTTGGTGTTCTTTAAAAATACCAGCTAAGTATTCTGCAAATGCTGAAGCTTTTTCCTCGTCTGATCTTCCCCAAGCACCATCATCTTTCTTAATTGGCGAGTTGTGTTCTGTAGGTCTCTTTAAGTGTTTTGTTGCCTTCCATATTGAGTGATCTTCTTTAGACAAGGTACTAATGTAGTGTTCAAATGTGGCATTGCGTGCTTCATTTAGCGCTGTTTTTAATTGTCTGGTTAATCGATTATATTCGTGTTTGTCATTAATGTTGCGGCTTCTTTGCCATCTACCTCTTGCTCTTCGTTTTTCGACTATTAGTTGTCTAATATAATTCGAAGTGGTATTTTTGTTTTCTTGCTTTGGAGTTGATGGTGTAGCTCGATATGCAGCTTGCTGAATTTGACAGGTGAAGTGGTTTATAGCCTTATCTATGTCATCTTTTTCTTTGAGTCTGATTCCAAGATTTATATTCGTGTCAAGCTGGTACTTGAATTCACACCAATTAGTTTTAGGGGAAGTCAACTTAAGTATTTCAGGTCGTTTGATTATGTGGGTGCTGATTGTTGCTATGATTGGTGTGTGGTCAGACGAGAGATCCCAACTTGCTTCTATGTTTGTGTAGTTTGCTGCAATTCCTTTTAGGATAAAGAAGTCGAGTAGATCTGGTAGTCTATTTGTATCGGACGGCCAGTACGTTGGTTGTCCCGTCGATAAGTAGGTGCAGTTTGTGTTGTTGATGGCATCTAGTAGGCTTCTGCCTTTTGGTGTAATGAGTCGTGAACCCCAATTCGTATGCTTAGCATTCCAATCACCTCCAACAATGAATTTGTTACCTAGCTTGTTGAATAGTTCTTCGTATTCTTCAGTTGTGATTCTATGTCTAGGAGGGCTATATATTGCAGCAATTTCGAAGTTCCAAGGCCTGGCATTTATATTAAGTATTGTTGCTTGTAGCTTATCTGTTTTATGTTCCGGCATTTGATGATGTTGTATATTGTTCCTTATAATTATTGCAGATCCTCCATGGGCTGTTCCATCTGGGTGACTAGTGTGGTAGACTGAGTATTGAGGTATTTTAATTACGCTTCTTTCTGTGAAATGCGTTTCGGATACAAAGAGGATGTCTATTATGTTGTCCTCTAGGAATTGGATTACTTCTGCTTTATGGTTTGCTAAACCATTTGCGTTCCATTCGGCTATTCGAACAGATCTAATGAATTTTATTAATTAATGTTGTTAGCGTGGTAAGGATCATGCTGTTTTGATTCATTAGTTGGGTGAACATTGCTTTAAATTCGTTTAAGAATAAGTTCATCTGAGACCCTATGTCAGCTACTTGATTTCCTGCTCTTACTGCTTGGGCATAGGATTGGGTTCCATTCTGTTGTTGGTACTGTGATTGTTGACTCTGATACTGTGAAGTTGGTGCTGGGTTAACATTTTGATGTGGGTTCTGATTATTATGGGTTGACTGATTTCCGCGTTGTCTATTATTTCTTACATTTTGCAAGTCCTTGTAAATTACGCAGCGTTTATAGTTTGCAGTGTGTTCTCCGTTACACAGGGCACATTTTGCTGGTGTATTTCTGGGTTTTGTACATTCTGGCGTTGGATGACTTCCTCCACATTTCACGCATGCGTAAGGTCTTGTACAATACGCTTTTGTGTGTCCATAACGTTGACAGCGCTGACACTGTGTTATATTTTTCTTTCTGTGAGGAGGTTCAAAGCTGACTTTCATATTGCCGATAGAATCCAGTGTATAGATGTGTTTGTTGTTTTCTGTCGGTTCTAGGTCCACATAGAACATTGACAGTGGTGATTTATTGACTCTGTGTAATACGTTAATGATATTACGGACAGTATGCCCTGATTTAGCTAGTTCACTTTTTATTTCTTCAACTGGCATCGAGTGGTGTAAATTTCTTATAACTACCCTATAAGCTCTATCTTGTTTTGCTTGGTATGTGTGGTGAACTATTTTGCTACTATTTAAATGCTGTATAAGTTTTCTGTATGACTCAATAGTTTTTGTGTTTATTTTTATTGTGTCATTTGGGAGAGCTTTCGACTGGTAGTCTTCTGCTTTAATGACTGTCGATAGGTTTTCAGTCATCTTTTTGATATCATTTACCCCATAGATAAATATAGGTGGAGGTTCAGGTGTTACTGGTGTGTTATTATTATCAGTTAGGTTTTCTAATGGTTCAAATCTGTTGTTTGTACTCACTTGCATTGTTGTTGTGTTATCATCTTTGGGGTTTGCTTTTCTTTTTTTTGTAATTTTTTTGACTGTTTGCCAATCATGGACATTTTCTATGGTTTCGTCGTCTTCATCGCTTGAGTTTTCCATGACAAGTTCCTCTCCACTGAGGATGTATTGGGAAGCATTTGATGTATTTGGTTGATCCATTTGAGGTGCAGGGAGGTTTTGGTTATATTGGTGATTATTGTTTGGGAATGGAGTAGGCGGGATATATTGGTTTGTTGTCTGTTGGCTGCTCGGGAATCCATAAAATGGGGGCGATATTACTGGAGGTTGTTGAGGCTGTGTATATATTTGGGGCACATTATACAACCCCCCATTTGGCACTTGATTTTGGTGGTACATTTCCTTAATATAGTACGCCACTGAGTTAAAAATTAATCACATAAATAGTAATTTAGAATTAATCACTCAAATCGTTTTTTAATTATTATTTCACTAATCACCATAAACTAGTCCCGGCCGATAGCCGAGACCGGCACAAAAACTTGGAACTTGGATCTCGAGAGCGATATGGTACGTCTTTACTGCTCGGAATCCAAATACACACTACCCCTGTATACTAAAACGAAAAATTTAACTACACCAATAATTCCTAACAATAGTAGACTATATTAAAAATCATTTGAACATAAATATAGTCTATAAATATAGTAAATTTGAACATAAAATTATGTCAAACTACTACAAGACTTGCCACAGTGGGAAGAGAGTTTGGCCTAAATATAAACTGTTCAAAAACAAAATACATGGTATTTAGCCGTTTGGCCCATCAAGATTCACGTTTATATGTTGATGGTCATATAATTCAAAGAGTACCCAGTTTTAAATATCTTGGTTGCCATATTACTGAACAACTAGATCCAGATAAAGAGATAAAATGTAGAATCGAGATAGCCCGCGCGACATTTTTAAAAATGAGGTCATTCTTCTGTAATGATACCTTGCAACTTCAACTTCGAAAGCGCATGATTAAATGCTACATTTGGTCAGTCCTCTTGTATGGTGTCGAAGCATGGACATTAAAAATATCCACCATTAACCGTTTGGAGGCCTTTGAAATGTGGCTGCACATACGTATTCTGGAAATACCATGGACGGCTATGCTGGCAAATGTGGCAGTCCTTAAGAGAGCAAATGCTACCCGCGAGCTGCTTGATAACATCAAATATAGAAAGGTGGCCTATTTTGGACACGTAGTAAGGGGAGACCGGTATAATATTCTTCAACTTATTATGATGGGTAAAATCGAAGGACGCAGAGGAATTGGTAGAAAGCAGGCCTCTTGGTTGAAGAATATCCGGGAGTGGACAGGAATAAAGAAAGCAGAACACCTATTTAGAATAGCTCGAGACAGAGACAGTTTCGCCATGTTAATCGCCAACGTCAAGGGGACTTGATAGGGCACGTTAAGAAGAAGACTACAAGCCTACAGGGTGTGAATGTTGCTACGAAATTAATAAGAAAACGTAATTATCTTTTAACCTGCCCTGTATAATATTACAAAACCTTATATTTAAAGAAAGAAGAAATCGAGGAGAATCCAAAAATGTAAAAATATACAGGGTGTCCCATTTAAAAAAACGAAGCTACAGTCAACTTCCGGTATAACCGGAAGTAGCAAAGAGACCAAAATATTTTCATTAAATAGCTCACACGTCAAAACCCCTGTATAACAATTTTCATGATTTTCTTACCTTTAGTTCTCGAGATATTTCTAATAGGCCCTTTATCTGCCTCACCCTGTATACCATTTTAAATATTTTATTTGATTTATATGAGTTCAAATCCGCTAGGGAAATAATTATGCCTCTAAAAAAGTCGATTACAAAATTATTTTTTCTATTCTCATACTATAATATATCAATTATGATTTCACTACTTGTATCATAATGAACGTCATTATGATACAGATTTTTATTACGATACAGATTTTTAACTAATAGAATCGCGATATGGCATTCGCGATGAAGGTGGCACACGCGCAGTGACCAATGACGAGTCAAATACATACGTTTTGACAGTTCTCAATATGTGAACAAACTGACAAACTACTTAATTTATTTGCGTTACAAAATGAATAAATTTGAATATATTTTTTGTTGTGAATGATCAAAGAAAAAATCCTGTATACAACTTTAATTATCATTATGAAGCTCGTACTTGAAACCTGTATACTCTGGGTATTGAGATTTTGAAGAGGAAGAACTGACGAAATTAGGGAAAAACTGGAAGAAAAGAGATTTCAGATACTAAGAAGAGTGGCTTAGCTCAGAAGAACAAATCAAATGGACAGAGAGACACTAAATCTCAAATGAGTATTCGGGCTATATGTCAAGTGAGTATTATAATTTGAAAAGCTTACTTTACTTTACCTTTAGCGAAAAATCTTACTTTCTGGGACTAGAATTTGACCAGCTCGAGATTTTTGAAGTAACAAACGACAGGAAATAAATGACCTTAATACAATGACCTGAAATACAAAAACTCAACTTACCTTGTCTTGCTATATTTATACTGATAATTGAGACTGAAATAAAAATCAACCTTACTAATAACAAATATATTTATAATATATATGTTACATATATATAATAACAAGTATATTTATAATATATATGTTACATATATAAACAAGTAACGTATACAGCGAAATTTGAATAACAGTGTAGTGGGTGATGTAAATATTAAACAAGACCTAATAGCCGCTAACAAGCAAAAAACCACTACCGCTGTGCCAAGTAAAGGTATTAATATCACAATCCAAAACAAAGTACGTTGGAATAGCAAAAGGTCTTACAACTAAAAGTTGGTAATATTACTTAAATGAACTCGTAGTATGTATTTGGATTCCGAGCAGTAAACACGTACCATATCGCTCTGGAGATCAAAGTTCCAAGTTTACCTTAATAATAATCAACCTTACTGATAACAAATATATTTATAATAAATATGTTAGATATATAAACAAGTAACGTATACAGCGAAATTTGAATAACAGTGGTAGTGGGTGATGTAAATATCAAACAACACCTAATAGCCGCTAACAAGCAAAAAACCACTACCGCTGTGCCAAGCAAAGGTATTAATATCACAATCCAAAACAAAGTCCGTCGGAATAGCAAAAGGTCTTACAACTAAAAGTTACTAAAAGTTGGTAATATTACTTAAATGAACTCGTAGTATGTATTTGGTTTCCGAGCAGTAAACACGTACCATATCGCTCTCGAGATCCAAGTTCCAAGTTTTTCTGCCGGTCCTGTCTCGGCTATCGGCCGACACTTATTTATGGTAAGGGAGCGTTCAAATGTACCACCAAAATCAAGTGCCAAATGAGGGGTTGTATATATATATATATGTCCGTAATATTAGTAGGATATATATATATATATATATATATATATATATATATATATATATATACTAGATGACCCGGTGAACTTCGTTGCACCTTAGATAGTGTGTCAGAATTAGATAATGTGTCATATTTTGATTCTAGATCAATTGCTTGAACGCAATTGCTAGAGATCAATTACTCAAAATCAACCACTCGAAAATGAATTGTTCGACATAAAAATTGATTGAAATACAAATTGCTCGAATAAAAAAGAAAATTATATGTCCAAATATTCATTCATAATAATGCAAAGTTTGTAGGTACATAATAAAGATACATTTAATATGACAAATTATATGATATTCCACGTACACAGTACGTAAATCGTTCAGCTGGACATAGGGAACATACAATATAATATATATTTAGATACGTAAATACATAATTGTGGCAACTGAGCTGTCTCGATGACAATATTTTCGGCCTCATATGAAAAGTGCCTAAGTCCCAGAATAAGCAAAAATGAGATTTTTTGCGCCATCTGATTAATATTTATGGTACGTATGCATAGCAAGTTAAAAAAAGAAAGAGTGTACTTTTTACGCACGTAAGAAGTTATACTTTTATTATATGATTGTAACGAAATCAATATACTTTAAATAGTTTATTTATATTTAATTTAATTTAGCAGGGACATTACAATTTCTTTAAAGATAAGACTTCTGAGATGCTACGTGTTCTCCGTATTATTCTATGGGTTGGAGGCTTGGACATTAAAGAAGGATGTTTCGGACAGATTAGAAGCTTTCGAGTTATGGGCCTACAGAAGAATATTAAGAATAAGTTGGGTGGATAGAGTCACGAACATCGAGGTGTTGAGAAGAATGGGAAAAGATAAAGAGGTTTTAAATACAGTTAAAGTCAGAAAACTACAATATCTGGGACATGTTATGAGGGGCGAGCGTTATAACTTGTTACAATTAATAATGCAAGGAAGAATACAGGGTAGAAGGAGTCGCGGAATAAGACGCATCTCCTGGTTAAACAATTTGAGAGCTTGGTTTAATTGCACTTCTGCTGATCTCTTTAGAGCAGCGGTATCGAAAGTGCGAATTGCCGTGATGGTTGCCAACCTTCTTAGAGGAGATGGTACATGAAGAAGAAGATTTAATTTAAATATTAAACTAATTTTAATACTTACTACTTTCCAAAAATTAAAAAAATAAAAGAATAAAACACACACAAACACATTGAAAAATGTCACAAAGAAATGATTTCCGAACAATAATTGTTGCCAAAAATTTTAATTAAATACGTATTTCCTGGAGAAATTATATAATAATATACTTACAATCATAAAATGTATAAAACAATAAAAAAAATAATAACTTGCATTGGGGCTCGAACCCGCTTCCCGTCGATCCCGCCGCTCGAAAGTCAAAGCGACAAAGTATATGTCATGTGGAAATATACACCAACTGAACGTTTACACCATAAACTTTTTGACATTGTGTTTATTTATATGAATTTAATCAAATTATTAGTTTGATTTTTGTCGAATTAAAATATTAAAATACAACAAAATATAGAGTGAGAAAACGATATATTAGATGAAGATTTGTAGAAAGTTTGTTCGTAATCAGATTATGTAAATTAAAGCATTGCCTACTAATAGGTAAGTACATTCTTTTTTTTTTTTTAGATTTTCCAAATAGGTATGAAGATAAGTTTTTATTGCAATACAACTGAAACATTTAGAATTACGTATCTGTGGCTTTTCAAAACTATTTAGAAAGTCACTACAATTGTAAATTTGATTTTATTTCTGTCCTCACGACAATAAAAACTATTATAATATACAACATTTTTGTTTACCGATAACCTCCATATTGAACAATTATTGACAGATCATTTCAACACCCAATCAGAGCCTGTATAACGACTAATACCATACTGTCGGTGTGCGCATTCGCCCAGTAAAATAAAAATTCACTCCAAATCGCGCCTAAAGAAGTATAACTTCAAAAAGTTCAAAAAAGTCAATAGATGTCGCTAGAACCACAAAAAAGAATTATATCCAACTCCATGGCGTTGATGACATTTGGAAACATGAATTAAATGTTGGAATTGTCTTCAGGAACAGATTAGAAACCGGATCTGTACCAGCTGGTATACCGTTTAATGGTTCAGGCGGTGTTTCAATTTCAGGAAGTTTCACCTTTCCTGACACGCAACACATTCCGGCTGGCTCATTTTCAAATTTGAGGGCAATGAGGGCATTCTTTATCCATAGCACCAATTGTCACTTTTGAATGAGTATAATATTCAATATTTGGCTCATACTTGAATGCTAAACGCAGGAATGAATCAGACGTAAATACTCTATTTATCTGTTGGTGTTGTTGGTCATTGACCAGATATGCCAGATATGCGCCTCCGCCAAAATTTTGATGATTATACCAGAGATATGGTCCTTCGGCAAAATTTTGAAATATTTTTTGGTACATTAAAAATAGTAATCGTAAAGTTAAAACTTCATATTTTCACTGATTTTAGTACAATTTTCGCTTGTTCTTTTTGTGTGCTTAGTGTCGTCTCTCGTGCTCTCGTATTGTCCTAGGGCCTAGATTTGCTATCTCGGAAACTAATTGAGCTAGAGAGACGATTTATACACCGTTTTTTTCGCAATGCAGCAAGGAGTCCACCTGCCAAATTTCATGAAAATCGGTCAAGCGGTTTCGGAGGAGTACGGTAACAAAGCCTGCGAATTAGAATTTTATATATATAGATGTTAAACCACGAAATTTTTTTAAAAAAATAACGGTTAAAGATAGAAAAGTGAAAATTTAGGATTGTATGTATCTTTTGCTTCTGAATCATATACAATTAAGAAAAATCGGTTTGTCGAAAAATAAAAAAAAAATTTAGGGGGGGCAAAGCCCCCTTATGACGTACGGCTATGAAATATAGATAACAACCTACTCCCTGTCCGGTCGAGTCCACCTGCCAAATTTCATGAAAATCGGTCAAGCGGTTTCGGAGGAGTACGGTAACAAAGCCTGCGAATTAGAATTTTATATATATAGATGTTAAACCACGAAATTTTTTTAAAAAAATAACGGTTAAAGATAGAAAAGTGAAAATTTAGGATTGTATGTATCTTTTGCTTCTGAATCATATACAATTAAGAAAAATCGGTTTGTCGAAAAATAAAAAAAAAATTTAGGGGGGGCAAAGCCCCCTTATGACGTACGGCTATGAAATATAGATAACAACCTACTCCCTGTCCGGTCGAGTCCACCTGCCAAATTTCATGAAAATCGGTCAAGCGGTTTCGGAGGAGTACGGTAACAAAGCCTGCGAATTAGAATTTTATATATATAGATGTTAAACCACGAAATTTTTTTAAAAAAATAACGGTTAAAGATAGAAAAGTGAAAATTTAGGATTGTATGTATCTTTTGCTTCTGAATCATATACAATTAAGAAAAATCGGTTTGTCGAAAAATAAAAAAAAAATTTAGGGGGGGCAAAGCCCCCTTATGACGTACGGCTATGAAATATAGATAACAACCTACTCCCTGTCCGGTCGAGTCCACCTGCCAAATTTCATGAAAATCGGTCAAGCGGTTTCGGAGGAGTACGGTAACAAAGCCTGCGAATTAGAATTTTATATATATAGATGTTAAACCACGAAATTTTTTTAAAAAAATAACGGTTAAAGATAGAAAAGTGAAAATTTAGGATTGTATGTATCTTTTGCTTCTGAATCATATACAATTAAGAAAAATCGGTTTGTCGAAAAATAAAAAAAAAATTTAGGGGGGGCAAAGCCCCCTTATGACGTACGGCTATGAAATATAGATAACAACCTACTCCCTGTCCGGTCGAGTCCACCTGCCAAATTTCATGAAAATCGGTCAAGCGGTTTCGGAGGAGTACGGTAACAAAGCCTGCGAATTAGAATTTTATATATATAGATGTTAAACCACGAAATTTTTTTAAAAAAATAACGGTTAAAGATAGAAAAGTGAAAATTTAGGATTGTATGTATCTTTTGCTTCTGAATCATATACAATTAAGAAAAATCGGTTTGTCGAAAAATAAAAAAAAAATTTAGGGGGGGCAAAGCCCCCTTATGACGTACGGCTATGAAATATAGATAACAACCTACTCCCTGTCCGGTCGAGTCCACCTGCCAAATTTCATGAAAATCGGTCAAGCGGTTTCGGAGGAGTACGGTAACAAAGCCTGCGAATTAGAATTTTATATATATAGATGTTAAACCACGAAATTTTTTTAAAAAAATAACGGTTAAAGATGGAAAAGTGAAAATTTAGGATTGTATGTATCTTTTGCTTCTGAATCATATACAATTAAGAAAAATCGGTTTGTCGAAAAATAAAAAAAAAATTTAGGGGGGGCAAAGCCCCCTTATGACGTACGGCTATGAAATATAGATAACAACCTACTCCCTGTCCGGTCGAGTCCACCTGCCAAATTTCATGAAAATCGGTCAAGCGGTTTCGGAGGAGTACGGTAACAAAGCCTGCGAATTAGAATTTTATATAATATATAGATGTTAAACCACGAAATTTTTTTAAAAAAATAACGGTTAAAGATAGAAAAGTGAAAATTTAGGATTGTATGTATCTTTTGCTTCTGAATCATATACAATTAAGAAAAATCGGTTTGTCGAAAAATAAAAAAAAAATTTAGGGGGGGCAAAGCCCCCTTATGACGTACGGCTATGAAATATAGATAACAACCTACTCCCTGTCCGGTCGAGTCCACCTGCCAAATTTCATGAAAATCGGTCAAGCGGTTTCGGAGGAGTACGGTAACAAAGCCTGCGAATTAGAATTTTATATATATAGATGTTAAACCACGAAATTTTTTTAAAAAAATAACGGTTAAAGATAGAAAAGTGAAAATTTAGGATTGTATGTATCTTTTGCTTCTGAATCATATACAATTAAGAAAAATCGGTTTGTCGAAAAATAAAAAAAAAATTTAGGGGGGGCAAAGCCCCCTTATGACGTACGGCTATGAAATATAGATAACAACCTACTCCCTGTCCGGTCGAGTCCACCTGCCAAATTTCATGAAAATCGGTCAAGCGGTTTCGGAGGAGTACGGTAACAAAGCCTGCGAATTAGAATTTTATATATATAGATGTTAAACCACGAAATTTTTTTAAAAAAATAACGGTTAAAGATAGAAAAGTGAAAATTTAGGATTGTATGTATCTTTTGCTTCTGAATCATATACAATTAAGAAAAATCGGTTTGTCGAAAAATAAAAAAAAAATTTAGGGGGGGCAAAGCCCCCTTATGACGTACGGCTATGAAATATAGATAACAACCTACTCCCTGTCCGGTCGAGTCCACCTGCCAAATTTCATGAAAATCGGTCAAGCGGTTTCGGAGGAGTACGGTAACAAAGCCTGCGAATTAGAATTTTATATATATAGATGTTAAACCACGAAATTTTTTTAAAAAAATAACGGTTAAAGATAGAAAAGTGAAAATTTAGGATTGTATGTATCTTTTGCTTCTGAATCATATACAATTAAGAAAAATCGGTTTGTCGAAAAATAAAAAAAAAATTTAGGGGGGGCAAAGCCCCCTTATGACGTACGGCTATGAAATATAGATAACAACCTACTCCCTGTCCGGTCGAGTCCACCTGCCAAATTTCATGAAAATCGGTCAAGCGGTTTCGGAGGAGTACGGTAACAAAGCCTGCGAATTAGAATTTTATATATATAGATGTTAAACCACGAAATTTTTTTAAAAAAATAACGGTTAAAGATAGAAAAGTGAAAATTTAGGATTGTATGTATCTTTTGCTTCTGAATCATATACAATTAAGAAAAATCGGTTTGTCGAAAAATAAAAAAAAAATTTAGGGGGGGCAAAGCCCCCTTATGACGTACGGCTATGAAATATAGATAACAACCTACTCCCTGTCCGGTCGAGTCCACCTGCCAAATTTCATGAAAATCGGTCAAGCGGTTTCGGAGGAGTACGGTAACAAAGCCTGCGAATTAGAATTTTATATAATATATAGATGTTAAACCACGAAATTTTTTTAAAAAAATAACGGTTAAAGATAGAAAAGTGAAAATTTAGGATTGTATGTATCTTTTGCTTCTGAATCATATACAATTAAGAAAAATCGGTTTGTCGAAAAATAAAAAAAAAATTTAGGGGGGGCAAAGCCCCCTTATGACGTACGGCTATGAAATATAGATAACAACCTACTCCCTGTCCGGTCGAGTCCACCTGCCAAATTTCATGAAAATCGGTCAAGCGGTTTCGGAGGAGTACGGTAACAAAGCCTGCGAATTAGAATTTTATATATATAGATGTTAAACCACGAAATTTTTTTAAAAAAATAACGGTTAAAGATAGAAAAGTGAAAATTTAGGATTGTATGTATCTTTTGCTTCTGAATCATATACAATTAAGAAAAATCGGTTTGTCGAAAAATAAAAAAAAAATTTAGGGGGGGCAAAGCCCCCTTATGACGTACGGCTATGAAATATAGATAACAACCTACTCCCTGTCCGGTCGAGTCCACCTGCCAAATTTCATGAAAATCGGTCAAGCGGTTTCGGAGGAGTACGGTAACAAAGCCTGCGAATTAGAATTTTATATAATATATAGATGTTAAACCACGAAATTTTTTTAAAAAAATAACGGTTAAAGATAGAAAAGTGAAAATTTAGGATTGTATGTATCTTTTGCTTCTGAATCATATACAATTAAGAAAAATCGGTTTGTCGAAAAATAAAAAAAAAATTTAGGGGGGGCAAAGCCCCCTTATGACGTACGGCTATGAAATATAGATAACAACCTACTCCCTGTCCGGTCGAGTCCACCTGCCAAATTTCATGAAAATCGGTCAAGCGGTTTCGGAGGAGTACGGTAACAAAGCCTGCGAATTAGAATTTTATATAATATATAGATGTTAAACCACGAAATTTTTTTAAAAAAATAACGGTTAAAGATAGAAAAGTGAAAATTTAGGATTGTATGTATCTTTTGCTTCTGAATCATATACAATTAAGAAAAATCGGTTTGTCGAAAAATAAAAAAAAAATTTAGGGGGGGCAAAGCCCCCTTATGACGTACGGCTATGAAATATAGATAACAACCTACTCCCTGTCCGGTCGAGTCCACCTGCCAAATTTCATGAAAATCGGTCAAGCGGTTTCGGAGGAGTACGGTAACAAAGCCTGCGAATTAGAATTTTATATATATAGATGTTAAACCACGAAATTTTTTTAAAAAAATAACGGTTAAAGATAGAAAAGTGAAAATTTAGGATTGTATGTATCTTTTGCTTCTGAATCATATACAATTAAGAAAAATCGGTTTGTCGAAAAATAAAAAAAAAATTTAGGGGGGGCAAAGCCCCCTTATGACGTACGGCTATGAAATATAGATAACAACCTACTCCCTGTCCGGTCGAGTCCACCTGCCAAATTTCATGAAAATCGGTCAAGCGGTTTCGGAGGAGTACGGTAACAAAGCCTGCGAATTAGAATTTTATATATATAGACTAGATGACCCGGTGAACTTCGTTGCACCTTAGATAGTGGGTCATAATTAGATAATGTGTTATAATTTTGATTCTAGGTCAATAAGGAACTTGCATAAATTTGAAATTCGAAAAGAATGTTATAAATCGCAACATAAAACAATTTAAAACATGTATCAAAGATAAAAAGTTGTTTTTGTGTTCCGTTTGGAACCTAAAGACAATTCTAAATTCAAATTATTGCAGCTAGCCTAAAACGCGTCGTGACGTCATAGGGTCGTGTGTCTAAATTCTGCACCAGCAAAGTAAACAAAATTGTATATAATTTTAATTTTATTTTAATTACTGACCCGACGAACTTTGTACCGGCGGCGGCGTTATTGTGAATTAAATAATGATATCTCAAAGTTCACTAACTAAATTAACAAAAAATCTAAAAAGTATTATGTATGACAAAAATTTGCATCAATGTAATGCTTTTTTATAAACAATACTCTATTCTTGGTGCAAAATAAACAACGATGACGGTTTCCCGACGCGCAAAAATTTTCCGTGTGCCAAACCTGAAAACTCGTTACTTTTTAAACGAAGTTATTCTTGCAATTTTCAAACGGTAAGTCCGTTGGAATCATTAGTATACGCGGGATCAAGACATCATCTTCTTTGTATATTTCCAAACCATCTCTCTTATCAATTAAAACACATATTCTTCTATTTTAAAAACAAAACAGTACAGTAATTTGCATTGAGACATATTAAAAATATAACATTCTATTGATATGACCAAACCATCTCTCAAATGAAATCAAATACGTCATACTCTTTCACTCATGAATTGAAACACATATTTTTCAACTTTTAAGTAGGCAAAACAGTGAGTAGTATTGAGAAATATTAAACATATATACTTAATTTTCTTTTGATATGACCAAACCATCTCCCTCATAAATTACAAACACATATTCTTCCACTTTTAAGTCGGTAAAACAGTAATTTGCATTGAGAAATATTAAATATAATATATAATTTTCTTTTGATCTGTCCAAACCATCTCACCCACGAATTCAAACACATATTCTTCCCCTTTAAGCCGGCACAACACTGATTTGCATTGAAAAATATTAAACATAATATCTTATATATTCGAAAACAATATTATATAGTATATAAAATTCTTTTCATATGACCAAACCATCTCGCTCATGAATAAACAAACCCATATTCTTCCATTTTTTCAGCAAAACAGTAACTTGTATTGAGAAATATTAAACAGATTTGTATAAAATTATTTTGATATGTCCAAACCATCTCTCTTATAAATTAAAACACATATTCTTCCATTTTGAATAGGCAACGCAGTGAGTAGCATTGAGAGATATGAAACATATATAACATTCCTTTGATATGACCACACCTAATCTCTCAGGAGTTCAAACACATACTTTTGCACTTTTAACACAATGCGTGTAACGTATTGTGTTAAAAGTGGAACAATAATAAGTTGCACCCATAGAGCACTGCATGACTCAGTGCACTTTTAACTCGCCCCCATCAAATATTAAATGTAAAATGAATTTTATTTTTTTAATTCATACCTTAAAATTCTAAATATTAATTAATTATGACAATAACAAAAAATATTATCGATCATTTAAGACACGCAATAGTGTTCACGATATTTTTCGTTTGTTCATCTAGTTAACATGAATAAACTGGATTGTTTGCCCAGGCGAAAGCAAGTTTTTTTGACAATTTCGTAAAATTAAAAATTTCATATTTTATCCAATTTGAGTCCAAAAGTTAATCTGCTGCACTTTTCTATTATAAAATTTACCGTTCTTTCTTCTTCTGTGCTCAGAATTTTTCTACGACTGACGGTTCGCGCTAACGGACGGCATAACGCAGTTTGGAAACGGACTGCGCTAGAGAAGTAAAAATAGCACCGTTTTGTTCGCAACTCAGCAAGGAGTCCACCTGCCAAATTTCATGAAAATCGGTCAAGCGGTTTCGGAGGAGTACGGTAACAAAGCCTGCGAATTAGAATTTTATATATATAGATGTTAAACCACGAAATTTTTTTATAAAAATAACGGTTAAAGATAGAAAAGTGAAAATTTAGGATTATATGTATCTTTTGCTTCTGAATCATATACAATTAAGAAAAATCGGTTTGTCGAAAAATAAAAAAAAATTATTAGGGGGGCAGAGCCCCTTTTAGACGTACGGCTATGAAATATAGATAACAACCTACTCCATGTTCGGTCGAGTATACCTGCCAAATTTCATGAAAATCGGTCAAGTGGTTTCGGAGGAGTTTGGCAACAAAGCCTGCGAAAGAGAATTTTATATATATAGATGTTAAACCACGAAATTTTTTTAAAAAAATAACGGTTAAAGATAGAAAAGTGAAAATTTAGGATTATATGTATCTTTTGCTTCTGAATCATATACAATTAAGAAAAATCGGTTTGTCGAAAAATAAAAAAAAAATTTAGGGGGTGCAAAGCCCCCTTATAACGTACGGCTATGAAATATAGATAACAACCTACTCCCTGTCCGGTCGAGTCCACCTGCGAAATTTCATGAAAATCGGTCAAGCGGTTTCGGAGGAGTACGGTAACAAAGCCTGCGAATTAGAATGTTATATATATAGATGTTAAACCACGAAATTTTTTTAAAAAAATAACGGTTAAAGATAGAAAAGTGAAAATTTAGGATTATATGTATCTTTTGCTTCTGAATCATATACAATTAAGAAAAATCGGTTTGTCGAAAAATAAAAAAAAATTATTAGGGGAGCAGAGCCCCTTTTAGACGTACGGCTATGAAATATAGATAACAACCTACTCCATGTTCGGTCGAGTATACCTGCCAAATTTCACGAAAATCGGTCAAGTGGTTTCGGAGGAGTACGGTAACAAAGCCTACGAATTAGAATTTTATATATATAGATGTTAAACCACGAAATTTTTTTATAAAAATAACGGTTAAAGATAGAAAAGTGAAAATTTAGGATTATATGTATCTTTTGCTTCTGAATCATATACAATTAAGAAAAATCGGTTTGTCGAAAAATAAAAAAAAATTATTAGGGGGGCAGAGCCCCTTTTAGACGTACGGCTATGAAATATAGATAACAACCTACTCCATGTTCGGTCGAGTATACCTGCCAAATTTCATGAAAATCGGTCAAGCGGTTTCGGAGGAGTACGGTAACAAAGCCTGCGAATTAGAATTTTATATATATAGATGTTAAACCACGAAATTTTTTTATAAAAATAACGGTTAAAGATAGAAAAGTGAAAATTTAGGATTATATGTATCTTTTGCTTCTGAATCATATACAATTAAGAAAAATCGGTTTGTCGAAAAATAAAAAAAAATTATTAGGGGGGCAGAGCCCCTTTTAGACGTACGGCTATGAAATATAGATAACAACCTACTCCATGTTCGGTCGAGTATACCTGCCAAATTTCATGAAAATCGGTCAAGTGGTTTCGGAGGAGTTTGGCAACAAAGCCTGCGAAAGAGAATTTTATATATATAGATGTTAAACCACGAAATTTTTTTAAAAAAATAACGGTTAAAGATAGAAAAGTGAAAATTTAGGATTATATGTATCTTTTGCTTCTGAATCATATACAATTAAGAAAAATCGGTTTGTCGAAAAATAAAAAAAAAATTTAGGGGGTGCAAAGCCCCCTTATAACGTACGGCTATGAAATATAGATAACAACCTACTCCCTGTCCGGTCGAGTCCACCTGCGAAATTTCATGAAAATCGGTCAAGCGGTTTCGGAGGAGTACGGTAACAAAGCCTGCGAATTAGAATGTTATATATATAGATGTTAAACCACGAAATTTTTTTAAAAAAATAACGGTTAAAGATAGAAAAGTGAAAATTTAGGATTATATGTATCTTTTGCTTCTGAATCATATACAATTAAGAAAAATCGGTTTGTCGAAAAATAAAAAAAAATTATTAGGGGAGCAGAGCCCCTTTTAGACGTACGGCTATGAAATATAGATAACAACCTACTCCATGTTCGGTCGAGTATACCTGCCAAATTTCACGAAAATCGGTCAAGTGGTTTCGGAGGAGTACGGTAACAAAGCCTACGAATTAGAATTTTATATATATAGATGTTAAACCACGAAATTTTTTTATAAAAATAACGGTTAAAGATAGAAAAGTGAAAATTTAGGATTATATGTATCTTTTGCTTCTGAATCATATACAATTAAGAAAAATCGGTTTGTCGAAAAATAAAAAAAAATTATTAGGGGGGCAGAGCCCCTTTTAGACGTACGGCTATGAAATATAGATAACAACCTACTCCATGTTCGGTCGAGTATACCTGCCAAATTTCATGAAAATCGGTCAAGTGGTTTCGGAGGAGTTTGGCAACAAAGCCTGCGAAAGAGAATTTTATATATATAGATATAGATGTTAAACCACGAAATTTTTTTAAAAAAATAACGGTTAAAGATAGAAAAGTGAAAATTTAGGATTGTATGTATCTTTTGCTTCTGAATCATATACAATTAAGAAAAATCGGTTTGTCGAAAAATAAAAAAAAAATTTAGGGGGGGCAAAGCCCCCTTATGACGTACGGCTATGAAATATAGATAACAACCTACTCCCTGTCCGGTCGAGTCCACCTGCCAAATTTCATGAAAATCGGTCAAGCGGTTTCGGAGGAGTACGGTAACAAAGCCTGCGAATTAGAATTTTATATATATAGATGTTAAACCATGAAATTTTTTTAAAAAAATAACGGTTAAAGATAGAAAAGTGAAAATTTAGGATTGTATGTATCTTTTGCCTCTGAATCATATACAATTAAGAAAAATCGGTTTGTCGAAAAATAAAAAAAAAATTTAGGGGGGGCAAAGCCCCCTTATGACGTACGGCTATGAAATATAGATAACAACCTACTCCCTGTCCGGTCGAGTCCACCTGCCAAATTTCATGAAAATCGGTCAAGCGGTTTCGGAGGAGTACGGTAACAAAGCCTGCGAATTAGAATTTTATATATATAGATGTTAAACCACGAAATTTTTTTAAAAAAATAACGGTTAAAGATAGAAAAGTGAAAATTTAGGATTGTATGTATCTTTTGCTTCTGAATCATATACAATTAAGAAAAATCGGTTTGTCGAAAAATAAAAAAAAAATTTAGGGGGGGCAAAGCCCCCTTATGACGTACGGCTATGAAATATAGATAACAACCTACTCCCTGTCCGGTCGAGTCCACCTGCCAAATTTCATGAAAATCGGTCAAGCGGTTTCGGAGGAGTACGGTAACAAAGCCTGCGAATTAGAATTTTATATAATATATAGATGTTAAACCACGAAATTTTTTAAAAAAAATAACGGTTAAAGATAGAAAAGTGAAAATTTAGGATTGTATGTATCTTTTGCTTCTGAATCATATACAATTAAGAAAAATCGGTTTGTCGAAAAATAAAAAAAAAATTTAGGGGGGGCAAAGCCCCCTTATGACGTACGGCTATGAAATATAGATAACAACCTACTCCCTGTCCGGTCGAGTCCACCTGCCAAATTTCATGAAAATCGGTCAAGCGGTTTCGGAGGAGTACGGTAACAAAGCCTGCGAATTAGAATTTTATATATATAGATGTTAAACCACGAAATTTTTTTAAAAAAATAACGGTTAAAGATAGAAAAGTGAAAATTTAGGATTGTATGTATCTTTTGCTTCTGAATCATATACAATTAAGAAAAATCGGTTTGTCGAAAAATAAAAAAAAAATTTAGGGGGGGCAAAGCCCCCTTATGACGTACGGCTATGAAATATAGATAACAACCTACTCCCTGTCCGGTCGAGTCCACCTGCCAAATTTCATGAAAATCGGTCAAGCGGTTTCGGAGGAGTACGGTAACAATGCCTGCGAATTAGAATTTTATATATATAGATGTTAAACCACGAAATTTTTTTAAAAAAATAACGGTTAAAGATGGAAAAGTGAAAATTTAGGATTGTATGTATCTTTTGCTTCTGAATCATATACAATTAAGAAAAATCGGTTTGTCGAAAAATAAAAAAAAAATTAGGGGGGGCAAAGCCCCCTTATGACGTACGGCTATGAAATATAGATAACAACCTACTCCCTGTCCGGTCGAGTCCACCTGCCAAATTTCATGAAAATCGGTCAAGCGGTTTCGGAGGAGTACGGTAACAAAGCCTGCGAATTAGAATTTTATATATATAGATGTTAAACCACGAAATTTTTTTATAAAAATAACGGTTAAAGATAGAAAAGTGAAAATTTAGGATTATATGTATCTTTTGCTTCTGAATCATATACAATTAAGAAAAATCGGTTTGTCGAAAAATAAAAAAAAATTATTAGGGGGGCAGAGCCCCTTTTAGACGTACGGCTATGAAATATAGATAACAACCTACTCCATGTTCGGTCGAGTATACCTGCCAAATTTCATGAAAATCGGTCAAGTGGTTTCGGAGGAGTTTGGCAACAAAGCCTGCGAAAGAGAATTTTATATATATAGATGTTAAACCACGAAATTTTTTTAAAAAAATAACGGTTAAAGATAGAAAAGTGAAAATTTAGGATTATATGTATCTTTTGCTTCTGAATCATATACAATTAAGAAAAATCGGTTTGTCGAAAAATAAAAAAAAAATTTAGGGGGTGCAAAGCCCCCTTATAACGTACGGCTATGAAATATAGATAACAACCTACTCCCTGTCCGGTCGAGTCCACCTGCGAAATTTCATGAAAATCGGTCAAGCGGTTTCGGAGGAGTACGGTAACAAAGCCTGCGAATTAGAATGTTATATATATAGATGTTAAACCACGAAATTTTTTTAAAAAAATAACGGTTAAAGATAGAAAAGTGAAAATTTAGGATTATATGTATCTTTTGCTTCTGAATCATATACAATTAAGAAAAATCGGTTTGTCGAAAAATAAAAAAAATTATTAGGGGAGCAGAGCCCCTTTTAGACGTACGGCTATGAAATATAGATAACAACCTACTCCATGTTCGGTCGAGTATACCTGCCAAATTTCACGAAAATCGGTCAAGTGGTTTCGGAGGAGTACGGTAACAAAGCCTACGAATTAGAATTTTATATATATAGATGTTAAACCACGAAATTTTTTTATAAAAATAACGGTTAAAGATAGAAAAGTGAAAATTTAGGATTATATGTATCTTTTGCTTCTGAATCATATACAATTAAGAAAAATCGGTTTGTCGAAAAATAAAAAAAAATTATTAGGGGGGCAGAGCCCCTTTTAGACGTACGGCTATGAAATATAGATAACAACCTACTCCATGTTCGGTCGAGTATACCTGCCAAATTTCATGAAAATCGGTCAAGTGGTTTCGGAGGAGTACGGTAACAAAGCCTGCGAATTAGAATTTTATATATATAGATGTTAAACCACGAAATTTTTTTATAAAAATAACGGTTAAAGATAGAAAAGTGAAAATTTAGGATTATATGTATCTTTTGCTTCTGAATCATATACAATTAAGAAAAATCGGTTTGTCGAAAAATAAAAAAAAATTATTAGGGGGGCAGAGCCCCTTTTAGACGTACGGCTATGAAATATAGATAACAACCTACTCCATGTTCGGTCGAGTATACCTGCCAAATTTCATGAAAATCGGTCAAGTGGTTTCGGAGGAGTTTGGCAACAAAGCCTGCGAAAGAGAATTTTATATATATAGATGTTAAACCACGAAATTTTTTTAAAAAAATAACGGTTAAAGATAGAAAAGTGAAAATTTAGGATTATATGTATCTTTTGCTTCTGAATCATATACAATTAAGAAAAATCGGTTTGTCGAAAAATAAAAAAAAAATTTAGGGGGTGCAAAGCCCCCTTATAACGTACGGCTATGAAATATAGATAACAACCTACTCCCTGTCCGGTCGAGTCCACCTGCGAAATTTCATGAAAATCGGTCAAGCGGTTTCGGAGGAGTACGGTAACAAAGCCTGCGAATTAGAATGTTATATATATAGATGTTAAACCACGAAATTTTTTTAAAAAAATAACGGTTAAAGATAGAAAAGTGAAAATTTAGGATTATATGTATCTTTTGCTTCTGAATCATATACAATTAAGAAAAATCGGTTTGTCGAAAAATAAAAAAAAATTATTAGGGGAGCAGAGCCCCTTTTAGACGTACGGCTATGAAATATAGATAACAACCTACTCCATGTTCGGTCGAGTATACCTGCCAAATTTCACGAAAATCGGTCAAGTGGTTTCGGAGGAGTACGGTAACAAAGCCTACGAATTAGAATTTTATATATATAGATGTTAAACCACGAAATTTTTTTATAAAAATAACGGTTAAAGATAGAAAAGTGAAAATTTAGGATTATATGTATCTTTTGCTTCTGAATCATATACAATTAAGAAAAATCGGTTTGTCGAAAAATAAAAAAAAATTATTAGGGGGGCAGAGCCCCTTTTAGACGTACGGCTATGAAATATAGATAACAACCTACTCCATGTTCGGTCGAGTATACCTGCCAAATTTCATGAAAATCGGTCAAGTGGTTTCGGAGGAGTTTGGCAACAAAGCCTGCGAAAGAGAATTTTATATATATAGATATAGATGTTAAACCACGAAATTTTTTTAAAAAAATAACGGTTAAAGATAGAAAAGTGAAAATTTAGGATTGTATGTATCTTTTGCTTCTGAATCATATACAATTAAGAAAAATCGGTTTGTCGAAAAATAAAAAAAAAATTTAGGGGGGGCAAAGCCCCCTTATGACGTACGGCTATGAAATATAGATAACAACCTACTCCCTGTCCGGTCGAGTCCACCTGCCAAATTTCATGAAAATCGGTCAAGCGGTTTCGGAGGAGTACGGTAACAAAGCCTGCGAATTAGAATTTTATATATATAGATGTTAAACCATGAAATTTTTTTAAAAAAATAACGGTTAAAGATAGAAAAGTGAAAATTTAGGATTGTATGTATCTTTTGCTTCTGAATCATATACAATTAAGAAAAATCGGTTTGTCGAAAAATAAAAAAAAAATTTAGGGGGGGCAAAGCCCCCTTATGACGTACGGCTATGAAATATAGATAACAACCTACTCCCTGTCCGGTCGAGTCCACCTGCCAAATTTCATGAAAATCGGTCAAGCGGTTTCGGAGGAGTACGGTAACAAAGCCTGCGAATTAGAATTTTATATATATAGATGTTAAACCACGAAATTTTTTTAAAAAAATAACGGTTAAAGATAGAAAAGTGAAAATTTAGGATTGTATGTATCTTTTGCTTCTGAATCATATACAATTAAGAAAAATCGGTTTGTCGAAAAATAAAAAAAAAATTTAGGGGGGGCAAAGCCCCCTTATGACGTACGGCTATGAAATATAGATAACAACCTACTCCCTGTCCGGTCGAGTCCACCTGCCAAATTTCATGAAAATCGGTCAAGCGGTTTCGGAGGAGTACGGTAACAAAGCCTGCGAATTAGAATTTTATATAATATATAGATGTTAAACCACGAAATTTTTTTAAAAAAATAACGGTTAAAGATAGAAAAGTGAAAATTTAGGATTGTATGTATCTTTTGCTTCTGAATCATATACAATTAAGAAAAATCGGTTTGTCGAAAAATAAAAAAAAAATTTAGGGGGGGCAAAGCCCCCTTATGACGTACGGCTATGAAATATAGATAACAACCTACTCCCTGTCCGGTCGAGTCCACCTGCCAAATTTCATGAAAATCGGTCAAGCGGTTTCGGAGGAGTACGGTAACAAAGCCTGCGAATTAGAATTTTATATATATAGATGTTAAACCACGAAATTTTTTTAAAAAAATAACGGTTAAAGATAGAAAAGTGAAAATTTAGGATTGTATGTATCTTTTGCTTCTGAATCATATACAATTAAGAAAAATCGGTTTGTCGAAAAATAAAAAAAAAATTTAGGGGGGGCAAAGCCCCCTTATGACGTACGGCTATGAAATATAGATAACAACCTACTCCCTGTCCGGTCGAGTCCACCTGCCAAATTTCATGAAAATCGGTCAAGCGGTTTCGGAGGAGTACGGTAACAATGCCTGCGAATTAGAATTTTATATATATAGATGTTAAACCACGAAATTTTTTTAAAAAAATAACGGTTAAAGATGGAAAAGTGAAAATTTAGGATTGTATGTATCTTTTGCTTCTGAATCATATACAATTAAGAAAAATCGGTTTGTCGAAAAATAAAAAAAAAATTAGGGGGGGCAAAGCCCCCTTATGACGTACGGCTATGAAATATAGATAACAACCTACTCCCTGTCCGGTCGAGTCCACCTGCCAAATTTCATGAAAATCGGTCAAGCGGTTTCGGAGGAGTACGGTAACAAAGCCTGCGAATTAGAATTTTATATAATATATAGATGTTAAACCACGAAATTTTTTTAAAAAAATAACGGTTAAAGATAGAAAAGTGAAAATTTAGGATTGTATGTATCTTTTGCTTCTGAATCATATACAATTAAGAAAAATCGGTTTGTCGAAAAATAAAAAAAAAATTTAGGGGGGGCAAAGCCCCCTTATGACGTACGGCTATGAAATATAGATAACAACCTACTCCCTGTCCGGTCGAGTCCACCTGCCAAATTTCATGGAAATCGGTCAAGCGGTTTCGGAGGAGTACGGTAACAAAGCCTGCGAATTAGAATTTTATATATATAGATGTTAAACCACGAAATTTTTTTAAAAAAATAACGGTTAAAGATAGAAAAGTGAAAATTTAGGATTGTATGTATCTTTTGCTTCTGAATCATATACAATTAAGAAAAATCGGTTTGTCGAAAAATAAAAAAAAAATTTAGGGGGGGCAAAGCCCCCTTATGACGTACGGCTATGAAATATAGATAACAACCTACTCCCTGTCCGGTCGAGTCCACCTGCCAAATTTCATGAAAATCGGTCAAGCGGTTTCGGAGGAGTACGGTAACAAAGCCTGCGAATTAGAATTTTATATACAGGGTGGTGAATCGGAAAACGGGCCATAGGATACTCAATGTAAAATTCTAAACTGTTGAATTTCTGCTTCCCTAATTATGTTACATCAAAAGTCATGAGAAGTTATTTGTAGAGGATTGAAATCTGTATTAGAAACAGAAGTTACAATTGTTCTACGATTTAAACACATTCCAAAATTTTGAAAAATATAATGTATTTACCGCAGTAGGTATGTGTGGGCACGTTAGGCCACACGTTATTATTTAACTGACAGTGAGCACATTATTGACTGAAGAAGATATCTTTATTATTAATACTTCTCCTTAACTAAAGGTATCTTATCAACTTTATTGTGTTTTAAACAGTAAGTGATAAAATAAATAAAAAAATTGACAGTTCAAATTGTTAATATAATAAATTTATTGTCAACAAATGCAACCTTATACACATTATGGTATTGCGTGTGGCCTAACTTTGGCGTATTACTCTGAAAAATGTATTATATTTTTACAAAATTTTGAATAATTATTGTTCGTAGAACAATATTAACAGTTGTTTTCAATACAGATTTCAATTCTCTACAAATAGTTTCTTATGACTTTTGATGTAAAATAATTAGGGAAGCAGGAATTCAACAGTTTAGAATTTTACATTGAGTTTCCTATGGCCCGCTTTCCAATTCACCACCCGGTATATAGATGTTAAACCACGAAATTTTTTTAAAAAAATAACGGTTAAAGATAGAAAAGTGAAAATTTAGGATTGTATGTATCTTTTGCTTCTGAATCATTTACAATTCAGAAAAATCGGTTTGTCGAAAAATAAAAAAAAAATTTAGGGGGGGCAAAGCCCCCTTATGACGTACGGCTATGAAATATAGATAACAACCTACTCCCTGTCCGGTCGAGTCCACCTGCCAAATTTCATGAAAATCGGTCAAGCGGTTTCGGAGGAGTACGGTAACAAAGCCTGCGAATTAGAATTTTATATATATAGATGTTAAACCACGAAATTTTTTTAAAAAAATAACGGTTAAAGATAGAAAAGTGAAAATTTAGGATTGTATGTATCTTTTGCTTCTGAATCATATACAATTAAGAAAAATCGGTTTGTCGAAAAATAAAAAAAAAATTTAGGGGGGGCAAAGCCCCCTTATGACGTACGGCTATGAAATATAGATAACAACCTACTCCCTGTCCGGTCGAGTCCACCTGCCAAATTTCATGAAAATCGGTCAAGCGGTTTCGGAGGAGTACGGTAACAAAGCCTGCGAATTAGAATTTTATATATATAGATGTTAAACCACGAAATTTTTTTAAAAAAATAACGGTTAAAGATAGAAAAGTGAAAATTTAGGATTGTATGTATCTTTTGCTTCTGAATCATATACAATTAAGAAAAATCGGTTTGTCGAAAAATAAAAAAAAAATTTAGGGGGGGCAAAGCCCCCTTATGACGTACGGCTATGAAATATAGATAACAACCTACTCCCTGTCCGGTCGAGTCCACCTGCCAAATTTCATGAAAATCGGTCAAGCGGTTTCGGAGGAGTACGGTAACAAAGCCTGCGAATTAGAATTTTATATATATAGATGTTAAACCACGAAATTTTTTTAAAAAAATAACGGTTAAAGATAGAAAAGTGAAAATTTAGGATTGTATGTATCTTTTGCTTCTGAATCATATACAATTAAGAAAAATCGGTTTGTCGAAAAATAAAAAAAAAATTTAGGGGGGGCAAAGCCCCCTTATGACGTACGGCTATGAAATATAGATAACAACCTACTCCCTGTCCGGTCGAGTCCACCTGCCAAATTTCATGAAAATCGGTCAAGCGGTTTCGGAGGAGTACGGTAACAAAGCCTGCGAATTAGAATTTTATATATATAGATGTTAAACCACGAAATTTTTTTAAAAAAATAACGGTTAAAGATAGAAAAGTGAAAATTTAGGATTGTATGTATCTTTTGCTTCTGAATCATATACAATTAAGAAAAATCGGTTTGTCGAAAAATAAAAAAAAAATTTAGGGGGGGCAAAGCCCCCTTATGACGTACGGCTATGAAATATAGATAACAACCTACTCCCTGTCCGGTCGAGTCCACCTGCCAAATTTCCTGAAAATCGGTCAAGCGGTTTCGGAGGAGTACGGTAACAAAGCCTGCGAATTAGAATTTTATATAATACTAGATGACCCGGTGAACTTCGTTGCACCTTAGATAGTGGGTCATAATTAGATAATGTGTTATAATTTTGATTCTAGGTCAATAAGGAACTTGCATAAATTTGAAATTCGAAAAGAATGTTATAAATCGCAACATAAAATAATTTAAAACATGTATCAAAGATAAAAAGTTGTTTTTGTGTTCCGTTTGGCCCCTAAAAACAATTCTAAATTTAAATTATTGCAGCTAGCCTAAAACGTGTCGTGACGTCATAGGGTTGTGTGTCTAAATTCTGCACCAGCAAAGTAAACAAAATTGTATATAATTTTAATTTTATTTTAATTACTGACCCGACGAACTTCGTACCGGTGTTATTGTGAATTAAATAATGATATCTCAAAGTTCACTAAGTAAATTAACAGAAAATCTAAAAAATAATGTATGACAAAAATTTGCATCAATGTAATGCTTTTTTATAAACAATACTCTATTCTTGGTGCAAAATAAATACAGTGGAACCCCGATAAGTCGGCCTCCAATAACCCGGAAGTCCGGCTAACCCGGACCGATTTTCATCAAACAAACATTTCAACAATAAAAATGTTACTGTATGAGTTTTTTACCAAGAAATGAACAATACTGTATACCACTGTACGTAATTTAGATGTACCTACTGTGCTATGTATGTATTTCATGTTTTTGCAATTATAATGGAAGTTTATCTGTATGTAAGTATCAGTATTTTATTAATTTTTACCATATTCTCCGGCTTACTCGGATTTTCGATAAACCGGATCGGCCGCGGTCCTGATTAATCCGACTTATCGAGGTTCCACTGTAACGATGACGGTTTCCCTACGCGCAAAAATTTTCCGTGTGCCAAACCTGAAAACTCGTTACTTTTTAAACGAAGTTATTCTTGCAATTTTCAAACGGTAAGTCCGTTGGAATCATTAGTATAAGCGGAATCAAGACATCATTTTCTTTGTATATTTCCAAACCATCTCTCTTATCAATTAAAACACATATTCTTCTACTTTTAAGTCGGCAAAACAGTAATTTGCATTGAGACATATTAAAAATATAACATTTTATTGATATGACCAAACCATCTCTCAAATGAAATCAAATACGTCATACTCTTTCACTCATGAATTGAAACCCACATTTTTCAACTTTTAGGTAGGCAAAATAGTAAGTAGTATTGAGAAATATTAAACATATATACTTAACTTTCTTTTGATATGACCAAACCACCTCCCTCATAAATTACAAACACATATTCTTCCACTTTTAAGTCGGTAAAACAGTAATTTGCATTGAGAAATATTAAACATAATTTTATAACTTTCTTTTGATCTGTCCAAACCATCTCACCCACGAATTCAAACACATATTCTTCCCCTTTAAGCCGGCAAAATACTGATTTGCATTGAGAAATATTAAACCTAATATCTTATATATTCGAAAACAATGTTATATAGTATATAACATTCTTTTCATATGACCAAACCATCTCGCTCATGAATAAACAAACCCATATTCTTCCATTTTTTCAGCAAAACAGTAACTTGTATTGAGAAATATTAAACAAATTTGTATAAAATTATTTTGATATGTCCAAACCATCTCTCTTATAAATTAAAACACATATTCTTCCATTTTGAATAGGCAACACAGTGAGTAGCATTGAGAGATATGAAACATATATAACATTCCTTTGATATGACCACACCTTCTCTCTCAGGAATTCAAAAACATACTGTTGCACCCATAGAGCACTGCATGACTCAGTGCACTTTTAACTCGCCCCCATCAAATATTAAATGTAAAATAAATTTTTTTTTAATTCATACCTTAAAATTCTAAATATTAATTAATTATGACAATAACAAAAAATATTATCGATCATTTAAGACACGCAATAGTGTTCACGATATTTTTCGTTTGTTCACCTAGTTAACATGAATAAACTGGATGGTTTGCCCAGCGAAAGCAAGTTTTTTTGAAAATTTCGTAAAATTAAAAAATTCATATTTTATCCAATTTGAGTCCAAAAGTTAATCTGCTGCACTTTGCTATTATAAAATTTCCCGTTGTTTCTTCTTCTGTGCTCAGAATTTTTCTACGACTTACGGCTCGCGCTAACGCACGGCATAACGCAGTTCGGAAACGGACTGCGCTAGAGAAGTAAAAATAGCACCGTTTTGTTCGCAACTCAGCAGGGAGTATACCTGCCAAATTTCATGAAAATCGGTCAAGTGGTTTCGGAGGAGTTTGGCAACAAAGCCTGCGAAAGAGAATGTTATATATATAGATGTTAAACTACGAAATTTTTAAAAAAAATAACGGTTAAAGATAGAAAAGTGAAAATTTAGGATTATATGTATCTTTTGCTTGTGAATCATATACAATTAAGAAAAATCGGTTTGTCGAAAAATAAAAAAAAATTTTAGGGGGGGCAAAGCCCCCTTATAACGTACGGCTATGAAATATAGATAACAACCTACTCCCTGTCCGGTCGAGTCCACCTGCCAAATTTCATGAAAATCGGTCAAGTGGTTTCGGAGGAGTTTGGCAACAAAGCCTGCGAAAGAGAATTTTATATATATAGATGTTAAACCACGAAATTTTTTTAAAAAAATAACGGTTAAAGATAGAAAAGTGAAAATTTAGGATTATATGTATCTTTTGCTTGTGAATCATATACAATTAAGAAAAATCGGTTTGTCGAAAAATAAAAAAAAATTTTAGGGGGGGCAAAGCCCCCTTATAACGTACGGCTATGAAATATAGATAACAACCTACTCCCTGTCCGGTCGAGTCCACCTGCCAAATTTCATGAAAATCGGTCAAGTGGTTTCGGAGGAGTTTGGCAACAAAGCCTGCGAAAGAGAATTTTATATATATAGATGTTAAACTACGAAATTTTTTAAAAAAATAACGGTTAAAGATAGAAAAGTGAAAATTTAGGATTATATGTATCTTTTGCTTGTGAATCATATACAATTAAGAAAAATCGGTTTGTCGAAAAATAAAAAAAAATTTTAGGGGGGGCAAAGCCCCCTTATAACGTACGGCTATGAAATATAGATAACAACCTACTCCCTGTCCGGTCGAGTCCACCTGCCAAATTTCATGAAAATCGGTCAAGTGGTTTCGGAGGAGTTTGGCAACAAAGCCTGCGAAAGAGAATTTTATATATATAGATGTTAAACCACGAAATTTTTTTAAAAAAATAACGGTTAAAGATAGAAAAGTGAAAATTTAGGATTATATGTATCTTTTGCTTGTGAATCATATACAATTAAGAAAAATCGGTTTGTCGAAAAATAAAAAAAAATTTTAGGGGGGGCAAAGCCCCCTTATAACGTACGGCTATGAAATATAGATAACAACCTACTCCCTGTCCGGTCGAGTCCACCTGCCAAATTTCATGAAAATCGGTCAAGTGGTTTCGGAGGAGTTTGGCAACAAAGCCTGCGAAAGAGAATTTTATATATATAGATGTTAAACCACGAAATTTTTTTAAAAAAATAACGGTTAAAGATAGAAAAGTGAAAATTTAGGATTGTATGTATCTTTTGCTTCTGAATCATATAGAATTAAGAAAAATCGGTTTGTCGAAAAATAAAAAAAATTATTAGGGGGGGCAAAGCCCCCTTATGACGTACGGCTATGAAATATAGATAACAACCTACTCCCTGTCCGGTCGAGTCCACCTGCGAAATTTCATGAAAATCGGTCAAGTGGTTTCGGAGGAGTTTGGCAACAAAGCCTGCGAAAGAGAATTTTATATATATAGATGTTAAACCACGAAATTTTTTTAAAAAAATAACGGTTAAAGATAGAAAAGTGAAAATTTAGGATTGTATGTATCTTTTGCTTCTGAATCATATAGAATTAAGAAAAATCGGTTTGTCGAAAAATAAAAAAAATTATTAGGGGGGGCAAAGCCCCCTTATGACGTACGGCTATGAAATATAGATAACAACCTACTCCCTGTCCGGTCGAGTCCACCTGCGAAATTTCATGAAAATCGGTCAAGTGGTTTCGGAGGAGTTTGGCAACAAAGCCTGCGAAAGAGAATTTTATATATATAGATGTTAAACCACGAAATTTTTTTAAAAAAATAACGGTTAAAGATAGAAAAGTGAAAATTTAGGATTGTATGTATCTTTTGCTTCTGAATCATATAGAATTAAGAAAAATCGGTTTGTCGAAAAATAAAAAAAATTATTAGGGGGGGCAAAGCCCCCTTATGACGTACGGCTATGAAATATAGATAACAACCTACTCCCTGTCCGGTCGAGTCCACCTGCGAAATTTCATGAAAATCGGTCAAGTGGTTTCGGAGGAGTTTGGCAACAAAGCCTGCGAAAGAGAATTTTATATATATAGATGTTAAACAACGAAATTTTTTTAAAAAAATAACGGTTAAAGATAGAAAAGTGAAAATTTAGGATTGTATGTATCTTTTGCTTCTGAATCATATAGAATTAAGAAAAATCGGTTTGTCGAAAAATAAAAAAAATTATTAGGGGGGGCAAAGCCCCCTTATGACGTACGGCTATGAAATATAGATAACAACCTACTCCCTGTCCGGTCGAGTCCACCTGCGAAATTTCATGAAAATCGGTCAAGTGGTTTCGGAGGAGTTTGGCAACAAAGCCTGCGAAAGAGAATTTTATATATATAGATGTTAAACCACGAAATTTTTTTAAAAAAATAACGGTTAAAGATAGAAAAGTGAAAATTTAGGATTGTATGTATCTTTTGCTTCTGAATCATATAGAATTAAGAAAAATCGGTTTGTCGAAAAATAAAAAAAATTATTAGGGGGGGCAAAGCCCCCTTATGACGTACGGCTATGAAATATAGATAACAACCTACTCGCTGTCCGGTCGAGTCCACCTGCGAAATTTCATGAAAATCGGTCAAGTGGTTTCGGAGGAGTTTGGCAACAAAGCCTGCGAAAGAGAATTTTATATATATAGATGTTAAACCACGAAATTTTTTTAAAAAAATAACGGTTAAAGATAGAAAAGTGAAAATTTAGGATTGTATGTATCTTTTGCTTCTGAATCATATAGAATTAAGAAAAATCGGTTTGTCGAAAAATAAAAAAAATTATTAGGGGGGGCAAAGCCCCCTTATGACGTACGGCTATGAAATATAGATAACAACCTACTCCCTGTCCGGTCGAGTCCACCTGCGAAATTTCATGAAAATCGGTCAAGTGGTTTCGGAGGAGTTTGGCAACAAAGCCTGCGAAAGAGAATTTTATATATATAGATGTTAAACCACGAAATTTTTTTAAAAAAATAACGGTTAAAGATAGAAAAGTGAAAATTTAGGATTGTATGTATCTTTTGCTTCTGAATCATATAGAATTAAGAAAAATCGGTTTGTCGAAAAATAAAAAAAATTATTAGGGGGGGCAAAGCCCCCTTATGACGTACGGCTATGAAATATAGATAACAACCTACTCCCTGTCCGGTCGAGTCCACCTGCGAAATTTCATGAAAATCGGTCAAGTGGTTTCGGAGGAGTTTGGCAACAAAGCCTGCGAAAGAGAATTTTATATATATAGATATAGATGTTAAACCACGAAATTTTTTTAAAAAAATAACGGTTAAAGATAGAAAAGTGAAAATTTAGGATTGTATGTATCTTTTGCTTCTGAATCATATACAATTAAGAAAAATCGGTTTGTCGAAAAATAAAAAAAAAATTTAGGGGGGGCAAAGCCCCCTTATGACGTACGGCTATGAAATATAGATAACAAACTACTCCCTGTCCGGTCGAGTCCACCTGCCAAATTTCATGAAAATCGGTCAAGCGGTTTCGGAGGAGTACGGTAACAAAGCCTGCGAATTAGAATTTTATATATATAGATGTTAAACCACGAAATTTTTTTAAAAAAATAACGGTTAAAGATAGAAAAGTGAAAATTTAGGATTGTATGTATCTTTTGCTTCTGAATCATATACAATTAAGAAAAATCGGTTTGTCGAAAAATAAAAAAAAAATTTAGGGGGGGCAAAGCCCCCTTATGACGTACGGCTATGAAATATAGATAACAACCTACTCCCTGTCCGGTCGAGTCCACCTGCCAAATTTCATGAAAATCGGTCAAGCGGTTTCGGAGGAGTACGGTAACAAAGCCTGCGAATTAGAATTTTATATATATAGATGTTAAACCACGAAATTTTTTTAAAAAAATAACGGTTAAAGATAGAAAAGTGAAAATTTAGGATTGTATGTATCTTTTGCTTCTGAATCATATACAATTAAGAAAAATCGGTTTGTCGAAAAATAAAAAAAAAATTTAGGGGGGGCAAAGCCCCCTTATGACGTACGGCTATGAAATATAGATAACAACCTACTCCCTGTCCGGTCGAGTCCACCTGCCAAATTTCATGAAAATCGGTCAAGCGGTTTCGGAGGAGTACGGTAACAAAGCCTGCGAATTAGAATTTTATATATATAGATGTTAAACCACGAAATTTTTTTAAAAAAATAACGGTTAAAGATAGAAAAGTGAAAATTTAGGATTGTATGTATCTTTTGCTTCTGAATCATATACAATTAAGAAAAATCGGTTTGTCGAAAAATAAAAAAAAATTTAGGGGGGGCAAAGCCCCCTTATGACGTACGGCTATGAAATATAGATAACAACCTACTCCCTGTCCGGTCGAGTCCACCTGCCAAATTTCATGAAAATCGGTCAAGCGGTTTCGGAGGAGTACGGTAACAAAGCCTGCGAATTAGAATTTTATATAATATATAGATGTTAAACCACGAAATTTTTTTAAAAAAATAACGGTTAAAGATAGAAAAGTGAAAATTTAGGATTGTATGTATCTTTTGCTTCTGAATCATATACAATTAAGAAAAATCGGTTTGTCGAAAAATAAAAAAAAAATTTAGGGGGGGCAAAGCCCCCTTATGACGTACGGCTATGAAATATAGATAACAACCTACTCCCTGTCCGGTCGAGTCCACCTGCCAAATTTCATGAAAATCGGTCAAGCGGTTTCGGAGGAGTACGGTAACAAAGCCTGCGAATTAGAATTTTATATATATAGATGTTAAACCACGAAATTTTTTTAAAAAAATAACGGTTAAAGATAGAAAAGTGAAAATTTAGGATTGTATGTATCTTTTGCTTCTGAATCATATACAATTAAGAAAAATCGGTTTGTCGAAAAATAAAAAAAAAATTTAGGGGGGGCAAAGCCCCCTTATGACGTACGGCTATGAAATATAGATAACAACCTACTCCCTGTCCGGTCGAGTCCACCTGCCAAATTTCATGAAAATCGGTCAAGCGGTTTCGGAGGAGTACGGTAACAAAGCCTGCGAATTAGAATTTTATATATATAGATGTTAAACCACGAAATTTTTTTAAAAAAATAACGGTTAAAGATAGAAAAGTGAAAATTTAGGATTGTATGTATCTTTTGCTTCTGAATCATATACAATTAAGAAAAATCGGTTTGTCGAAAAATAAAAAAAAATTTAGGGGGGGCAAAGCCCCCTTATGACGTACGGCTATGAAATATAGATAACAACCTACTCCCTGTCCGGTCGAGTCCACCTGCCAAATTTCATGAAAATCGGTCAAGCGGTTTCGGAGGAGTACGGTAACAAAGCCTGCGAATTAGAATTTTATATATATAGATGTTAAACCACGAAATTTTTTTAAAAAAATAACGGTTAAAGATAGAAAAGTGAAAATTTAGGATTGTATGTATCTTTTGCTTCTGAATCATATACAATTAAGAAAAATCGGTTTGTCGAAAAATAAAAAAAAAATTTATGGGGGGCAAAGCCCCCTTATGACGTACGGCTATGAAATATAGATAACAACCTACTCCCTGTCCGGTCGAGTCCACCTGCCAAATTTCATGAAAATCGGTCAAGCGGTTTCGGAGGAGTACGGTAACAAAGCCTGCGAATTAGAATTTTATATATATAGATGTTAAACCACGAAATTTTTTTAAAAAAATAACGGTTAAAGATAGAAAAGTGAAAATTTAGGATTGTATGTATCTTTTGCTTCTGAATCATATACAATTAAGAAAAATCGGTTTGTCGAAAAATAAAAAAAAAATTTAGGGGGGGCAAAGCCCCCTTATAACGTACGGCTATGAAATATAGATAACAACCTACTCCCTGTCCGGTCGAGTCCACCTGCCAAATTTCATGAAAATCGGTCAAGCGGTTTCGGAGGAGTACGGTAACAAAGCCTGCGAATTAGAATTTTATATATATAGATGTTAAACCACGAAATTTTAAAAAAAAAATAACGGTTAAAGATAGAAAAGTGAAAATTTAGGATTGTATGTATCTTTCGCTTCTGAATCATATACAATTAAGAAAACTCGGTTTGTCGAAAAATAAAAAAAAATTTAGGGGGGCAAAGCCCCCTTATAACGTACGGCTATGAAATATAGATAACAACCTACTCCCTGTCCGGTCGAGTCCACCTGCCAAATTTCATGAAAATCGGTCAAGCGGTTTCGGAGGAGTACGGTAACAAAGCCTGCGAATTAGAATTTTATATAATATATAGATGTTAAACCACGAAATTTTTTTAAAAAAATAACGGTTAAAGATAGAAAAGTGAAAATTTAGGATTGTATGTATCTTTTGCTTCTGAATCATATACAATTAAGAAAAATCGGTTTGTCGAAAAATAAAAAAAAAATTTAGGGGGGGCAAAGCCCCCTTATGACGTACGGCTATGAAATATAGATAACAACCTACTCCCTGTCCGGTCGAGTCCACCTGCCAAATTTCATGAAAATCGGTCAAGCGGTTTCGGAGGAGTACGGTAACAAAGCCTGCGAATTAGAATTTTATATATATAGATGTTAAACCACGAAATTTTTTTAAAAAAATAACGGTTAAAGATAGAAAAGTGAAAATTTAGGATTGTATGTATCTTTTGCTTCTGAATCATATACAATTAAGAAAAATCGGTTTGTCGAAAAATAAAAAAAAAATTTAGGGGGGGCAAAGCCCCCTTATGACGTACGGCTATGAAATATAGATAACAACCTACTCCCTGTCCGGTCGAGTCCACCTGCCAAATTTCATGAAAATCGGTCAAGCGGTTTCGGAGGAGTACGGTAACAAAGCCTGCGAATTAGAATTTTATATAATATATAGATGTTAAACCACGAAATTTTTTTAAAAAAATAACGGTTAAAGATAGAAAAGTGAAAATTTAGGATTGTATGTATCTTTTGCTTCTGAATCATATACAATTAAGAAAAATCGGTTTGTCGAAAAATAAAAAAAAAATTTAGGGGGGGCAAAGCCCCCTTATGACGTACGGCTATGAAATATAGATAACAACCTACTCCCTGTCCGGTCGAGTCCACCTGCCAAATTTCATGAAAATCGGTCAAGCGGTTTCGGAGGAGTACGGTAACAAAGCCTGCGAATTAGAATTTTATATATATAGATGTTAAACCACGAAATTTTTTTAAAAAAATAACGGTTAAAGATAGAAAAGTGAAAATTTAGGATTGTATGTATCTTTTGCTTCTGAATCATATACAATTAAGAAAAATCGGTTTGTCGAAAAATAAAAAAAAATTTAGGGGGGGCAAAGCCCCCTTATGACGTACGGCTATGAAATATAGATAACAACCTACTCCCTGTCCGGTCGAGTCCACCTGCCAAATTTCATGAAAATCGGTCAAGCGGTTTCGGAGGAGTACGGTAACAAAGCCTGCGAATTAGAATTTTATATATATAGATGTTAAACCACGAAATTTTTTTAAAAAAATAACGGTTAAAGATAGAAAAGTGAAAATTTAGGATTGTATGTATCTTTTGCTTCTGAATCATATACAATTAAGAAAAATCGGTTTGTCGAAAAATAAAAAAAAAATTTATGGGGGGCAAAGCCCCCTTATGACGTACGGCTATGAAATATAGATAACAACCTACTCCCTGTCCGGTCGAGTCCACCTGCCAAATTTCATGAAAATCGGTCAAGCGGTTTCGGAGGAGTACGGTAACAAAGCCTGCGAATTAGAATTTTATATATATAGATGTTAAACCACGAAATTTTTTTAAAAAAATAACGGTTAAAGATAGAAAAGTGAAAATTTAGGATTGTATGTATCTTTTGCTTCTGAATCATATACAATTAAGAAAAATCGGTTTGTCGAAAAATAAAAAAAAATTTAGGGGGGGCAAAGCCCCCTTATGACGTACGGCTATGAAATATAGATAACAACCTACTCCCTGTCCGGTCGAGTCCACCTGCCAAATTTCATGAAAATCGGTCAAGCGGTTTCGGAGGAGTACGGTAACAAAGCCTGCGAATTAGAATTTTATATAATATATAGATGTTAAACCACGAAATTTTTTTAAAAAAATAACGGTTAAAGATAGAAAAGTGAAAATTTAGGATTGTATGTATCTTTTGCTTCTGAATCATATACAATTAAGAAAAATCGGTTTGTCGAAAAATAAAAAAAAAATTTAGGGGGGGCAAAGCCCCCTTATGACGTACGGCTATGAAATATAGATAACAACCTACTCCCTGTCCGGTCGAGTCCACCTGCCAAATTTCATGAAAATCGGTCAAGCGGTTTCGGAGGAGTACGGTAACAAAGCCTGCGAATTAGAATTTTATATATATAGATGTTAAACCACGAAATTTTTTTAAAAAAATAACGGTTAAAGATAGAAAAGTGAAAATTTAGGATTGTATGTATCTTTTGCTTCTGAATCATATACAATTAAGAAAAATCGGTTTGTCGAAAAATAAAAAAAAAATTTAGGGGGGGCAAAGCCCCCTTATGACGTACGGCTATGAAATATAGATAACAACCTACTCCCTGTCCGGTCGAGTCCACCTGCCAAATTTCATGAAAATCGGTCAAGCGGTTTCGGAGGAGTACGGTAACAAAGCCTGCGAATTAGAATTTTATATATATAGATGTTAAACCACGAAATTTTTTTAAAAAAATAACGGTTAAAGATAGAAAAGTGAAAATTTAGGATTGTATGTATCTTTTGCTTCTGAATCATATACAATTAAGAAAAATCGGTTTGTCGAAAAATAAAAAAAAAATTTAGGGGGGGCAAAGCCCCCTTATGACGTACGGCTATGAAATATAGATAACAACCTACTCCCTGTCCGGTCGAGTCCACCTGCCAAATTTCATGAAAATCGGTCAAGCGGTTTCGGAGGAGTACGGTAACAAAGCCTGCGAATTAGAATTTTATATAATATATAGATGTTAAACCACGAAATTTTTTTAAAAAAATAACGGTTAAAGATAGAAAAGTGAAAATTTAGGATTGTATGTATCTTTTGCTTCTGAATCATATACAATTAAGAAAAATCGGTTTGTCGAAAAATAAAAAAAAAATTTAGGGGGGGCAAAGCCCCCTTATGACGTACGGCTATGAAATATAGATAACAACCTACTCCCTGTCCGGTCGAGTCCACCTGCCAAATTTCATGAAAATCGGTCAAGCGGTTTCGGAGGAGTACGGTAACAAAGCCTGCGAATTAGAATTTTATATATATAGATGTTAAACCACGAAATTTTTTTAAAAAAATAACGGTTAAAGATAGAAAAGTGAAAATTTAGGATTGTATGTATCTTTTGCTTCTGAATCATATACAATTAAGAAAAATCGGTTTGTCGAAAAATAAAAAAAAAATTTAGGGGGGGCAAAGCCCCCTTATGACGTACGGCTATGAAATATAGATAACAACCTACTCCCTGTCCGGTCGAGTCCACCTGCCAAATTTCATGAAAATCGGTCAAGCGGTTTCGGAGGAGTACGGTAACAATGCCTGCGAATTAGAATTTTATATATATAGATGTTAAACCACGAAATTTTTTTAAAAAAATAACGGTTAAAGATAGAAAAGTGAAAATTTAGGATTGTATGTATCTTTTGCTTCTGAATCATATACAATTAAGAAAAATCGGTTTGTCGAAAAATAAAAAAAAATTTAGGGGGGGCAAAGCCCCCTTATGACGTACGGCTATGAAATATAGATAACAACCTACTCCCTGTCCGGTCGAGTCCACCTGCCAAATTTCATGAAAATCGGTCAAGCGGTTTCGGAGGAGTACGGTAACAAGGCCTGCGAATTAGAATTTTATATAATATATAGATGTTAAACCACGAAATTTTTTTAAAAAAATAACGGTTAAAGATAGAAAAGTGAAAATTTAGGATTGTATGTATCTTTTGCTTCTGAATCATATACAATTAAGAAAAATCGGTTTGTCGAAAAATAAAAAAAAAATTTAGGGGGGGCAAAGCCCCCTTATGACGTACGGCTATGAAATATAGATAACAACCTACTCCCTGTCCGGTCGAGTCCACCTGCCAAATTTCATGAAAATCGGTCAAGCGGTTTCGGGGAGTACGGTAACAAAGCCTGCGAATTAGAATTTTATATATATAGATGTTAAACCACGAAATTTTTTTAAAAAAATAACGGTTAAAGATAGAAAAGTGAAAATTTAGGATTGTATGTATCTTTTGCTTCTGAATCATATGCAATTAAGAAAAATCGGTTTGTCGAAAAATAAAAAAAAATATTAGAGGGGGCAAAGCCCCCTTATGACGTACGGCTATGAAATATAGATAACAACCTACTCCCTGTCCGGTCGAGTCCACCTGCCAAATTTTATGAAAATCGGTCAAGCGGTTTCGGAGGAGTACGGTAACAAAGCCTGCGAATTAGAATTTTATATAATATATAGATGTTAAACCACGAAATTTTTTTAAAAAAATAACGGTTAAAGATAGAAAAGTGAAAATTTAGGATTGTATGTATCTTTTGCTTCTGAATCATATACAATTAAGAAAAATCGGTTTGTCGAAAAATAAAAAAAAATTTAGGGGGGGCAAAGCCCCCTTATGACGTACGGCTATGAAATATAGATAACAACCTACTCCCTGTCCGGTCGAGTCCACCTGCCAAATTTCATGAAAATCGGTCAAGCGGTTTCGGAGGAGTACGGTAACAAAGCCTGCGAATTAGAATTTTATATATATAGATGTTAAACCACGAAATTTTTTTAAAAAAATAACGGTTAAAGATAGAAAAGTGAAAATTTAGGATTGTATGTATCTTTTGCTTCTGAATCATATACAATTAAGAAAAATCGGTTTGTCGAAAAATAAAAAAAAAATTTAGGGGGGGGCAAAGCCCCCTTATGACGTACGGCTATGAAATATAGATAACAACCTACTCCCTGTCCGGTCGAGTCCACCTGCCAAATTTCATGAAAATCGGTCAAGCGGTTTCGGAGGAGTACGGTAACAAAGCCTGCGAATTAGAATTTTATATATATAGATGTTAAACCACGAAATTTTTTTAAAAAAATAACGGTTAAAGATAGAAAAGTGAAAATTTAGGATTGTATGTATCTTTTGCTTCTGAATCATATACAATTAAGAAAAATCGGTTTGTCGAAAAATAAAAAAAAAATTTAGGGGGGGCAAAGCCCCCTTATGACGTACGGCTATGAAATATAGATAACAACCTACTCCCTGTCCGGTCGAGTCCACCTGCCAAATTTCATGAAAATCGGTCAAGCGGTTTCGGAGGAGTACGGTAACAAAGCCTGCGAATTAGAATTTTATATATATAGATGTTAAACCACGAAATTTTTTTAAAAAAATAACGGTTAAAGATAGAAAAGTGAAAATTTAGGATTGTATGTATCTTTTGCTTCTGAATCATATACAATTAAGAAAAATCGGTTTGTCGAAAAATAAAAAAAAAATTTAGGGGGGGCAAAGCCCCCTTATGACGTACGGCTATGAAATATAGATAACAACCTACTCCCTGTCCGGTCGAGTCCACCTGCCAAATTTCATGAAAATCGGTCAAGCGGTTTCGGAGGAGTACGGTAACAAAGCCTGCGAATTAGAATTTTATATATATAGATGTTAAACCACGAAATTTTTTTCAAAAAATAACGGTTAAAGATAGAAAAGTGAAAATTTAGGATTGTATGTATCTTTTGCTTCTGAATCATATACAATTAAGAAAAATCGGTTTGTCGAAAAATAAAAAAAAATTTAGGGGGGGCAAAGCCCCCTTATGACGTACGGCTATGAAATATAGATAACAACCTACTCCCTGTCCGGTCGAGTCCACCTGCCAAATTTCATGAAAATCGGTCAAGCGGTTTCGGAGGAGTACGGTAACAAAGCCTGCGAATTAGAATTTTATATATATATAGATGTTAAACCACGAAATTTTTTTAAAAAAATAACGGTTAAAGATAGAAAAGTGAAAATTTAGGATTGTATGTATCTTTTGCTTCTGAATCATATACAATTAAGAAAAATCGGTTTGTCGAAAAATAAAAAAAAAATTTAGGGGGGGCAAAGCCCCCTTATGACGTACGGCTATGAAATATAGATAACAACCTACTCCCTGTCCGGTCGAGTCCACCTGCCAAATTTCATGAAAATCGGTCAAGCGGTTTCGGAGGAGTACGGTAACAAAGCCTGCGAATTAGAATTTTATATATATAGATATATAAGAAATATAAAATCTTTCCGAAAGTCCTTTTTTTAAAAAATATTTATTTAACACAAGAAAGTAGTCTTTACAGTTTGAAAGCAAAATCTGAACTAAACAATTATAATTCTAAACTAAGAAATGAAAATGTAACATTTTGATAACTATGAACGTATGATGTCTTCGTCAGCGTTTCTCTGGTTCAGGGACTTACTCTTCTCACGGTCATTACCGTGTTCTAGCTGATGTTGCGGAATGTGGGTCGTTAACTCCTCTTCCCCAAGAGTGAAGCCATGCGAGGGAGTTCTATGCCGGGGTTAGGACTTTCTTCTTTTTCCTCTATGGAATCGTTTCTCTTTGTTTTTGCTATTTTCCTTTTGAGTAAAATAATAAGTGTTGTAATTATTCCAATGTACAACAGAATTGTCCAAATACTTGGAATGTGGTACAGAGCCGTATTTTGAAATATTGGTTTTATTTCGTGATTTGGAATATCTTTATATCTTTAAGTTTTAGCGAATTTAGTTTTATTTCCATTGGTGCTATTTTAATTATATCGAAATTTAATTGTGGTGAGTTTATCATCATTGGTTGCCCTGATGTGACGTCTTGAAAGGTTAATTCTTGATTTTGGAAAATAATTTTACAAGGTGCATTCTCTATCAGATAAATGCCGTTCAGAATTTTTATTTGCGTTTCTTCTGCACATTTAATGATTAGTTTTTCTTCTTTAGGAAAGACAGCTAAATATTGGTTGATTTCTGGAATAATTTCGATATGGTTTCCTGGAATTTTCGCTTTTAGGTATTGGCAGTCTGTAGAGTTGCCAAAAAATAAAATTTGGTCTTCACATGAGTGTTCGTGATTAATTTGCAGATAACCAGGACATTGGAAGATCTTACTATGTGTGCAGATGTCATTTAGAGGAAATATAATTTTTTCATTTTTTAATAAATATCTTGAGTTTGGTAACATGATGACAAATTCTGACTTACTTTTTGTGGGAATTGGCAATAAATGATAAAGATCAAAATTGGATTCATAGTCAATAGGGATTGAAAGAAAATATTGTATTTGATTCTTTTCTATTTTGCAAGTTATTTGTAAAATAGCTTCGAAATCTAAAATGTTTTCATATTTTACTTCAAATGGTAGCTGTGCTTTGTAATGTGACGAAATTTTTTGGAGTTCGTTAAATAATTCGTTTGATTTTATTATGCTAGGATGTAATGTTTTCAATTTGCAAAATGTAATCGAATTCTGGACATTTTCCATTGTATCGAGTATTAAGTTGTATGTTATTATAATTTCATTAAACATGTCTTTCAAATAATTGACATTTTCAAGATTTGTTTGGAAATCTACTATATCTTTTATTGCTAAAATTTTGGATTTTAAATTAATTTCATTTTCTTGAATATTTTGAATTGTTTCATTAAAGTTACTGATAATTTCATGGCTTAGCGAATATTGATTATTGATTTGGGGTTGCAAGTTTGCTTCGTTTGTCTTTAAGTGTTCTAGTATTGAGTTAATTTTTTCGCCGTCTTCAGCATCTAAATTTCCTGTTATAGCTTTAATAATTGAACCGAAACCGTTGATAATACCTCTTTTATTTTTTTGTAACTTGGTATGTATGTTAAGGTTTTCACATTTTTCCTCAATATTATCTTTGACGTACTCTACTAAATTAACATAATTTTTTGTTTCATTATTGAAAAATTTACAATTAGAAAGATTATTTTTTAGGTGATCATATTGCATATTTAAGTTATCATACTCTTCTAAAAGTGGATTTAAGTTATAGTAATGGACAAAAGTGTGGCTAGATTTTTGAAGTTTGGCAGGTCCCAATTTGATTGGTAATATGCCTAGATTATGGGTAACATCTTTTATTTGGATTGCTGCGCATCCGATTGCGAGGTACCTGAAAATTTGGAAGGTTTTCTTTTAGGTCGTTTAACATTAGAAAAATGAATATTTTCGGCAGTATTTTTATGTCTAGTTTTTATTTTCGCGGTTTTTCTTTCTTTATTAATTTTACTTATTTCTTCAGCTTGGTATTTATTTTTTGTTTTACTTTGATATTGCTTATTACGAACAAATACTTTAGTAGGGATTGTTTCGGGCAATTCTTCTCGATTTTCGTTAGCTTTAGAGATTACTTTTCCTTTTACGTTTTGCAAGGATTTATTGATATTAGAATAAAGTATTTTCATTTTTTCTTTATGGTTTGAAATATAATTATTTAAAATTTGTTGCTCGATATTGATATCAAAAGGAGAATTACTATCTATATGTCCCGTAATCAACTCATGTGGTTTCATTTTTGTTACTGAATGGATGCTGTTATTATAAGCTAGTAAAGCGTAATTTATTTTTTGTTCAATATGGTCATTTTTGTACTCTTTTTGATTATTTAGTAGTCTAATATGTTCGATTATGGTTGAATGGAATCTCTCAGCAATTCCATTAGATTCTGGATGTTGAGAGCTTATAAAATGTACTTTTACTTTATGTAGCTCTAAAAGTTCTTTGACAACTGAATTTTTTAATTCGGTCCCATTATCAGATATTATTTGCTCTGGTATGCAGTGATGAGTAAAATATCGAATTAATGCATTTGCTACTTCGATACCTTGAGCTGAATTTATTTTATATAATTGACCATATTTAGAAAAAGAATCTATTATAGTTAAAAATTTTGTTTTTTCTAATGTGACTGAATCTAGGTGAACAATTTGGAAGGGTCTAGTTGCAGTAGGTGTTATATTAAATAAGGGTTTGATAGGTCTCCTATCGTATTTTGTTAATTGGCAAATTTCACAATCGTTTATATAAGTTTGGATAGATGCTCTTTGATTCGGCCAATAATATAAGGCTTTTATTCTATTTTCTGTTTCATCTACTCCTCTGTGGTTCTGTTTTCCTTCGTGATAATTTTTTATTATTTCTTCAATTTCGTTTGGTGGGATATCGATTAACTTCTTGGTGCATTTAATAAGGTTTATTTGCGAATTTTTGAAATATTTTTGTACAACGTTACTAAAAGTTTCGTATATAGGATCTTCGAAGTACAGATGATATTTAACTTTAGGTATTATATAGTCTTTTACAAATTTAACTATGTCACGCTCAGTGTCATTTTTTGAAAATTGTACGAGAGTTCTTTGTTTTTTATCGTAAAGTTTTATAATAGATGGTTCTGCTGGTTCGTAATTAACTTGAGAAATGATAATTTGATTCATTCCAGTGTTTACTGATCTTTCTGATATGGGTATACCTGTGATGGGATTTTCTTCATTTGTGTGGATTGTAGCACCGTCATTTTCATTGATATCTTCTTCATTTTGGCCATTTATTGTTTCGTCAGGTTCAACAATCAAAGACTCTGAGTCGACGTTATGTGGGGTACCTAATAAAGTTTCATCAAAATTTTCTACATAATCTAAGAAGTCTTGATTTGTTTCAGGTTCTATGTCATGAGTTTCGTTTGCGTTTAATCGTATTCTTGATAGACAATCGCTATTTGTGTTTAGAGCACCTTTTTTATATACAATCTCATAATCATATTCTTCGAGTTTTAATCTCCAGCGAACTAATTTTGAGCTGGGATCTTTTAATGAAAATAGCCATTGAAGAGGCTTGTGATCTGTCACGAGAGTCACGCGACGTCCAAAAATATAGGGTCGGAAATACTTAACTGCCCAGACTATAGCTAGGAGTTCTTTTTCAATGGTAGAGTAGTTTATTTCTGAATCATTCAGTGTTCTACTCGCGTAGGCAATTGGGAGATCAGAACCAATTTTTCCTTGACTTAAAACTGCACCTATTCCATAGTTACTTGCATCTGTTGTCAGATTAAATGGTTTAGTAAAATCAGGATATTGCAGAATTGGTTCATTTGTAAGAAGATCGTTACAGATATTAAAACACTGTACATAGTCTTCGTCTTTAATATTTATTTCATTATCTTTTTTTAGTCGCAATGTTAAGGGTTTTGTAATTTTTGAAAAATCTTTAATAAATTTTCGATAATATCCTAATAATCCGAGGAAGCCTTTTAACTGTTTGGTAGTAGCAGGTATTGGGAAATTTTTAATAGCCTTTATTTTATCCGGATTGGGCTTTACTCCTTCTGGAGTGACAATATGACCTAAGTAAGCCACTTCTTTCTTTAAAAATTCGGATTTGTCCAGTTCGGATTTAAAAGTTAGATTCACGTAGTCTCTGAAATACTTCTCTTAAATATGTAATATGTTCTTGCAGGCTAGTGCTAAATATAATAATATCATCTAGGTAGACAAGGCATTTTTCGTTTTGTATGCCTCTCAGTATGTTATCCATTACTCTCTGGAATGTAGCTGGGGCATTTCTAAGTCCAAATGGCATTCTAAGAAACTCATAGTGACCATTTTCGGTGTTAAAAGCGGTTTTTGGGATATCTTCTTCTGCCATTTCTATTTGATGGAACCCAGAAGCCAAGTCTAGCGTGGTAAAGTACTGACAACGCCCTAATTTGTCTAAGAGGTCAGTGATATTTGGAAGGGGGTATCTATCTCCTAAAGTAATAGCATTTAAACGTCGATAATCGACTACAACACGAAATTTACGTTTATTGGAGGCATCAAGTTTTTTGGGGACAACCCAGATAGGCGAGGACCAGGCAGAATTGCTATGTCGGATAATATTTTGGTCTAACATGCCCTGAATTTGATTTTGGACTTCTTTACGATATATTTCCGGATATCTATATTATTTAGAATATACTGGAATCTCATTAGAAGTTTTTATACTATGCTTAATTTTATTGGTGAAAGACAATTGGTTGCCCTCAATATGAAAAATTTCCGAAAATTCTCTTATTAGTTTTAAAATTGAATTCCGCTCTTCGGTATTCATATGTTCCGTGCGGATTTTAGAAATATCAAATTTGAATTTTTCGGCATAAATAGAATTAAGATTAGGATGATTTATTTGTTCGTATTCATCGAACTTTTCAACTTCTATTGGTGAAGTTAAATCAACTTTAAAATGTGACTCTGATGAGTTAGTAATAGTGCATAAAGCTTCTTTATTAACAACTTTAGTAAGACATTGGGGAATTTCTAATTTCCCTATTTTTGTATAAGGTACGATAACGTCACCATTTTCTATATTTTTTATATTTAATTTAATTACTTGCTCGGAACGTGGAGACACTACTATACAATTCGTGCTGCCAGCGCTCGGACTATAATAGTTAATTTTAATTGAAGAACAAGGTGTTCTTAATAAATTATTTACTAAATCGATATTTGCTTGTAATAGTTTTAAATTATCTAATCCTAATAAGCAATCAAAATGATCATGAAACTTAAAAATATGATAAGTTAATTTTATTGGCTTTTTATGCCTAAATATAGAGGAAGAAGGAATTACGGTACAGAAATTTTCATTAGTAGTTCCAAGAGCAGTGGAAATTTGAAATGGTTTTTTAAATATTGAATTTTTAAAATATTTTTCACCTATTTTTGGTGTAATAAAAGATTTAGTGCTCCCAGTATCTATAAGGACCTTTAAATTATGCTCAGGGAAAATTATGTACGGCAATTCACATTCTTTGTTAGTTAAGTTTAATAATTCTACATGCTCTGGTTTTCTTCCGAGGCTATCTCTTCTAAAAAAGGTTCTTGGGATGAACTTTCAGGACAGTCTGTATTATCTATGTTATGCAGTTCTTCCGGAATAATATTTTGGCTTGCGAAATTATTGGGGTTACGGAAACGAGTCCTATTTTGGAAGTTTTGTGATGGTCTGAAAGTATTATTGGTTGTGATAGTCATTGGAGTAGGGTTTGAGAATTTTCTGTTTGGATTTGGCTGGAATACATTGGAGTTTCGATTAAAATTCCTACTTGTACTAGGATTATTTTGGAAATAATTATTTTGATTATTTTGTCTCATATTTTGAGGATTCGGTTGGGGATTCGGAGGATCCATAGTATTTCTCTGTATTGGAAATTGATTCCTTGGTTGATATTGAGTTTGGGGTTGATATTGAATTTGGGGTTGATAATTATTTTGTTGGTTTTGTCGGAAATTGGATTTTGGTCTAGACGAATAATTGTTATTTTGATAAGATTTGTGATTTTTGCTTTGAGAAGAATTATTTTGGTCGAGGTATATCTGAAAATCATTTGTGAGGATGCCTAACGCAGAATTTAAATCTGGAGGATTCTTTGTACGCATTAAGGTACCAAGAGGTTCTTTTAACCCACGTAACAAAACTCTTAATGCTAAATTTCGGAAGAAGCTACCAAGAATATTAATTTCAGCAGCATGTTCAGTTTTTGAGGTCAAGACAGATATTTGAAGATTTAATAATTTTTGTATTCGGTTATAAAAATCAAATGGGGATTCATTATTGCCTTGTTTCAAATCTGAAATTTCTATGTTTAAAGTATAAATATCTCTTTTGTCTGAATAAGAATTAATTAAAGCATTTTTTAAATCTTGCCAAGTTCTAAGATTACAAGAAGAAATATTAACTGCGGCTTCGCCTTTTATTTTTGCAATTATGCTTGACATCAAATATTCATTTTGAAAATCATTCACATCTGTAGCATTATAAAATTTGGTTACAAGTTTTTCGGAAATTTCTAAAAATCTAGGAAGTAACGTATGATTTCCTTCAAAATCTGGAATCATATCTAAGTATTCTTTCTTTAGTTGAGGAACTTGTGGAACAGCCATTTTAAATTTATTATTTAATTCTAATATTTTCGAAAAACTTATATTATTTTTATTAAAAGGTAAATTAGCTAAATTAGTTAAATTTGAGTCAGAATCTGTATCTGAGTTACTACTGTCTGAATAATCAGAATCTAGTGTTAAATTAGGCTCTCTATATGACATTAAACACTTACAGTAATGTAGCGATCTTGTCCATGGAACTGCTTCGAAACTGGGTCGAGACACTCACAATATTCGCTTGAAAGTCTCTCCGGTACGAATCTTCTCGTCAGGTTACTCAATTCGCCCAACTGGAATTCACTTCACGAAAACTGTTCGAATAGGCAAAAAATCGTAAAAACGAACCGAGAGTTATATTCGCTAACGCCCGTTTGACTATCCTACTGACTGCGCCAGAAATATAAAATCTTTCCGAAAGTCCTTTTTTTAAAAAATATTTATTTAACACAAGAAAGTAGTCTTTACAGTTTGAAAGCAAAATCTGAACTAAACAATTATAATTCTAAACTAAGAAATGAAAATGTAACATTTTGATAACTATGAACGTATGATGTCTTCGTCAGCGTTTCTCTGGTTCAGGGACTTACTCTTCTCACGGTCATTACCGTGTTCTAGCTGATGTTGCGGAATGTGGGTCGTTAACTTATATATATGTGTAATAAAATGCAATTGCCGTTCTTTCATATTATCACGGTTTCTCCGTTATTGAGGAATGCGTAGCGAATAACGTGGCTTTGTAGACAAATCTGTGATACAAAGAGGTATCTTTTGTCGTTTCATAGTCTTTATCAAGACTTTGAATTCACATGGTCACGGCCGCTACGGAAAGGATTTCTTCTGTACACCAGAGAAATCCTTTCGTTTATTTCATATATATATATATATATATATATATATATATATATATATATATATATATATATATATATTAATTAAACGAAAAGATTTCTCTGGTATACAGAAGAAATCTTTTCCGTAGCGGACGTGAAAATGTAAATTTCAAAGACTTCATAAAAGACGATGAACGACAAAAGACACCTCTTTGTGTCACAGATTTGTCTACAAAGCCACGTTATTCGCTACACATTCGTCAATAACGGAGAAGAACCGTGATATGAAAGGAAACGGCAATTGCATTTTATTTCACTTCGACCACCACCGATATTCTACACGACGTGTTTCGAGCTCATGTCAAGCTCTCGTCAGGAACATCTAGGTGGATGGTCGAGGTGTAAGAAAATGCTTTTGGCCTTTCTGGTAATAATAAAATAACCAGACTTCAGTACACTTGGTACGACATCTATATTAATTAAACGAAAAGATTTCTCTGGTATACAGAAGAAATCTTTTCCGTAGCGGACGCGAAAATGTAAATTTCAAAGCCTTCATAAAAGACGATGAACGACAAAAGACACCTCTTTGTGTCACAGATTTGTCTACAAAGCCACGTTATTCGCTACACATTCGTCAATAACGGAGAAGAACCGTGATATGAAAGGAAACGGCAATTGCATTTTATTTCACTTCGACCACCACCGATATTCTACACGACGTGTTTCGAGCTCATGTCAAGCTCTCGTCAGGAACATCTAGGTGGATGGTCGAGGTGTAAGAAAATGCTTTTGGCTTTTCTGGTAATAATAAAATAACCAGACTTCAGTACACTTGGTACGACATCTATATTAATTAAACGAAAAGATTTCTCTGGTATACAGAAGAAATCTTTTCCGTAGCGGACGCGAAAATGTAAATTTCAAAGCCTTCATAAAAGACGATGAACGACAAAAGACACCTCTTTGTGTCACAGATTTGTCTACAAAGCCACGTTAAGCAAATTGGTTGCGTTGCTCCTGTTTGGCTATACCATACTGATGACGACTAATAAGTCAGAAACACGTGTCTGTGGTTGCATTCCATCTTATGCATATTTTGTATTTTCATTGTTGCGAGCCATGCCGATATCTATTAACTCGCGTTAACCTCTCCTTGTTTGATCTTAAAACGTTTTAAACGTTTCGCATTACTTTCCTCAGGTAGCTGTAGCTTCCTCCGTGGATGTGTTAGTTGTTGCTCTCGAATCCTGAGGGTCTTCTAACATTACAGCCACAAATTGGTTGCGTTGCTCCTGTTTGGCTATACCATACTGATGACGACTAATAAGTCAGAAACACGTGTCTGTGGTTGCATTCCATCTTATGCATATTTTGTATATATATATATTTATATATATTGTTATGATCTGCTTCTTATTAATTTTATATTAATTATTATTTATTTGATTAATTATTTAATTGTCGCAAATCATACATAAAAAATGAATAAAAAAATCTCAGGGTGCCTTTTTGTAATATTAAAAAATGTCTAAATTATCTTACGTTATACTTCTCTCGTGGGTTCAGTATCTCTTAGTTGATCCTAATCGGGATAAAATAGGAAAAAGAAATAAAGCAAAAATATAAAATAAACATACAGAATTGTCTTTTATTTATCAAAGTCAATACTCTAAAAATCTATCAAATCTAAAACCTGTGGACACAGATGTCCGAATGAAATTTTTACCACTTAAATTTATTATAGTTAAAAAAAAACAATTTATCGGTTTGTTCCCGATGACTGTGGTAAAACAAACTAAACAAAACAAATTTATGTATTCGCAAGATTAGCTATACTTCCTATTTACTTTTAGAAATATTGGAATTTTAATTCATATGCTTTTTACTCAAAATTTTAGTCTCCGAACATAAAAATATCTTTCACATAAGTTGACTGACCTTTTTCTTCAGTCACTCTGATGTCGTCTCGTGACCCAAAAACAGCTCTCCCTCGTTGACTATGTTAAAGGCTACTCATCAAAGCCCTCTCCGTTCTCCAGCTTCAAAACTATCAGCATACCAGCACCAATTCTCCAACGAGCCAAAGCCTCTTTTGACCAGTGCTCGATTCACACAAACTCCAAAAATTCTCTACTCTCCTTCTCACAATAATACAGAATCAAAGAGGTATTTCGTCTCAATTTGATCTGTCTCTCGTTCCACTTTTCAACACTATTCTCCACTATCAAACAGCCACTGGTACTTGCTAACTACTTATCCACGAAAACGTCGAACTGCTCCTCAGCGATGCCAAAAACATAATAACTTCTTTTTCAAACTCACTCAACATTCAAACCACTTTTCCCCTTCCAACTTGCCAAGAATCAGAAACATTTCTCTTTTCCATTCGACAAACAAACAGTCATTTTCAAAATTATTCCGACCATCCTAATTACTTTCGGGGAACCCTACAATATTTACTCGGGTTGAAACAAAGATATTAAAATTCCAAACTTTCTTTTAAACCATTTTTCTAGAAAATGATAATTACCTCTACCTGTGGATTCTATAGTTCCCGTAATAAACAATCTTTTTCCATTTTAAATCTAAATACATCGTCCTTTTCACTTTAATTATTCACAAAAGTCTTTAATGGTTCATCGGAAAGCTCATTAAAAAAGAAATCCACTTACATCCAAACTAAATTCTAATAAATATTTACAGATCAATATACAGGGTGTATTAAATTTATGTGCCCTCGTTATTTAAAAAAATTTTAATTTAATTTTCATTTTGCCTTTGATAAATTGAAAACACAAATATATATACAGCGTGTCTACTTGAGTTGGAAACATATGGGAAACTTTTTTATTATTAATTTTACGAAAAAAAGTTATTCTTTATAAAAAGTTCTGCATGCCCCAAAACCTAAGATTCAATCATCAAATATCAAATTTTCTGAATATTATACGAGGTATGTCAAAAAATATGAATTTCGGTCAAGGGTAAAGTACCTTTATTTCTCTCAGTATCGAAAATTCTTATGATAAAAAGTTGTTTGGAATTAAAAATTAAGATCAAATATGCAATTACATGCTTCTTATTGAAAAAAATATTTTTCTCAAATTTAAGGATACCCAACATTGTTTTTAATTATTACAAATATGATAACTCGTTTATTATTCATTTTACGAAAAAAAGTTACTCTTCGTAAAAAGCTTTGCATGGTCTAAAATCTAAGACACAACCATGATATATCAACTTTTATTAATTTTATACGAGGTGTGTCAAAAAATATGAAATTCGCTCAATATTATAGCACCTTTATATTTCACAGTATTTCAATTAGAAGGATGTAATTGCATATTGACACATAGTTTTTAGTTCTAAACAACTTTTTTAATAACTGTTTTCAATATTGTGAAAAATAAAGGTACTTTACTCTTGAGTGAAATTCATATTTTTTGACATAACTCGTATAAAATTAATAAAATGTGATATCTGTTGGTTGCATCTTCGGCCTTATGACCTACAGAGCTTTTTATAAAGATTACCTTTTTTTCGTAAAAGTAATAATAAAAGAGTTATCGTATGTGTAATGAATCAAAACGAAGTTAGTATCAATAAATTTGAGAAAAATTTGGAAAATATTTTTTTCCAATTAGAAGCATGTAATTGCATATTTGAGCTTAGTTTTTATTTCCAAACAACTTTTCAGAATAAGCATTTTCGATATTGAGAGAAATAAAGGTACTTTACTCTTGAACGAAGTTCATATTTTTTGACATACCTCGTATAATATTCAGAAAATTTGATATCTGATGATTGAATCTTAGGTTTTGGGGCATGCAGAACTTTTTATAAAGAATAACTTTTTTTCGTAAAATTAATAATAAAAAAGTTTCCCGTATGTTTCCAACTCAAGTAGACAGGCTGTATATATATATATATATATATATATATATATATATATATATATATATATATATATATATATATATATATATATATATATATATATATATGAAAAACAAAAGATGTAAATCTTTGAAACACACTCAGTGATCAAAAGATCTAAGTTATTGGTTTACCGACCAAACGTAACTAAATCAAACAAATGAAATAGAGAATGTGGAAAAATCCCTTTACGAACAATTCACACATTATATATATATATATATATATATATATATATATATATATATATATATATATATAAAATAGATGAAATAGAGAATGTGGAAAAATCCCCTTACGAACAATTCACACATCCACCATTTCGGGCTGGGAAAAATTTTTCGAATAGAATCAAAGATCCAAACACCAGTTCTTAGAAATGTGTTTCGCCCTCTTCAACCTCTATATATATATATATATATTGATGTGATCTTGATTATTGATATGAGATAATATTTTTATATGTCATTTAATTTAATCAATGCATTAATAATAATCTAATTAATTTACCAGATCACATATCAATATGTTTTCAATCTCAGGGCTTTTTATAAAATTAATTACTTACATACGTGGCTTCTAAGTATTTCTCAATGGTTCCTAATCGGGATAGGAAAGAAAAGAGTAAAATAATAACACATATGGGTTACAATTGTAATCAAAATATTGTTTATTTTATTTAAATGGCAATCATTGCTTAATATGTGCTATATCTTATTATTCTTAAACATAACATTTACACATGGGAATCTTATTTCCTTTTGGTTTCCAATTGAAAGTTTTTATTAACATTTAACTATTATGATTTATTAGCAACAATTCTATTTAAGTTTGATGAAGCTTTTCTGATATTATTGATTATGTTTCTTCAATTTTAAATGTGGTATTTAATACGAAAAACCCATACATTCATGTCCAAACAAATGAGACTGACCTTTTTCTGGTGAACTGAGAATGTCTTCACACAAGACCCGTTTCCTGCTATCCTTGGCTGCAATCAAAACCTCGTCCTGGCTTCCAGTAATGTTCTCCTCTGAAACTAGCTCGTATAGCTCTCGTTTCCTGCTTCTGTCGTGATACTGTGTTCTACCTTTTTCGAAACTGCAATCAGCTACCGGGAACTCTTGGCTCAAAGAGGTTCTTTTACTCTCAACCTGGCCTACCTCTCGTTCCACGATAGATACTCCACACTCACGGAACTACACCGGCTTTCTCACTCTCCGTACACTACCGTCTACTACTGGACTTCACTTCTCGACAGCTCAAAACATTCTGCTCTCTATTTGTCATTCATTCCCCTACTTTCTAAATATCCCTTCCAGATTCACAAATCAAACTTCCACCACCAACTCTCATTCGCAGTATTCCTCAAAACCAATTTTTAATCTTTCTAAATATGCTTAATGGATTTCAAAAGAAAAATAGTTAATTCCCATTCTAAAATTACTTTCTACTAATTACAAAATTTAATGATCTATTATCTACTTCAACTGAGTCTTATTTAGCATAAGCTAATGATCGAACCTTCCGCGAACTACGATAATGACCTATTATCGATTTCACTTGAGTTTTATTTAGCATAGGCTAATGATCGAACCTTCCACGAACAACGATAATGGTACGCCATTCACTTTGTTTATTCTAAGCGCATTTTCCCGAGTTTCGTTTAATCACTTCTTAAAATTAAATATAACAATTTGTTGTATACAGGTTGTTCTAAATTTATATGCCCGTGGTTGAGAAAATTGAAAATATTTTATATTAAATTGAATTTTGTTTATAATTATTAAAATTTAATTTTCATATCAAATAGAAATATAACAGATCCCCGCCTTGTATTCGATAAAATTTATCTGCATTTTTTAAATAAATTTTCTAGAGGCAAAATCAACTCCCTGTATATTTCCTTACTTTAATCTACGTCTTATACCCCTTCTTCTTGTATTACTCTAATTAGTCCCACCTGTAGAGTAATTGTTTCCTTATTTTCAGTGTCCTCATCCTGTGTTAGAGTGTCGGCTATTATGTTGTTTTTCCCTTTTTCCCATATCAATCTTCTGTCTTTTTCCTCAGATTTTTCACATACTTTTACCGTGTATTCTGCATCCTCGTTTTCATATGCCTCCTCTTCAAATGCCACTGTTTCGATCATATCTTTTTCGCTTTCATTTGTTAGCTTTATTTCTTCTTCTCCTGAGCTCATCTCTTCTTTTGAGGAATCCCAGTTTTCTTTTGCTTTTGATACTCTCAATTTTTCTTCTTCTGGGCTCAACTCTTGTTTTGAGGAGCCACAGGTTTCATTTTCTTTTGTCTTTTTCTGACTTTTTCTCCCTTTTCTTCTTTGTTCTTGCTTCGTTGCCAAATTCATTTCCACTGTTTGTTCTTTACCTGATTCGTCCGTATTTTGTTTCTCCTGTTACTTGTCCTGTTCTTCTTCTTTTTCTTCTGTTAGTTTCATCGTATTATTTTTAAAATCTATCACTACATGTTTTTCTGCCAATTCGTCAACTCCTACTATCATGTCATGTGACATATTTGGCATTATTACACATTGTAGTGCATACATATTCTTACCCAGTCGTACCATTACTCGTATGCCTTCATTTATAGTTGCCAATGTCCGTTTGTTTGCGCTCACTAAATTTACCCTAGGTATTTTGTAAATTAAATTTGTTAAGTTAACTTCTTCTATTAGTTTTCTGTTGACCAATGTTATTTCCGATCCAGTATCTATCATAATTTTAATTGGTGTCTCGTTGATAAATCCATCCACAAATTTTAAATTAATTCCATTTTTCTTTTCGTTGTTTCCTGCCAATTTAATAAACTCCTTGGGGTGACAAAAGATTCCTGTTTGTTTTTTTGTTTTTAGTGAGCGCCGTCGTGAAAAGACGCCGGTTGCTCATTGTTGTTTATATTTTCGTCATAATTTCTCTCTCCGTCATATTCTTCTGTCTGGGTATTATTTACCTCTCTTCTATTTTCTCTTGGTCTGTCGGATCTGTTTCGGTTTTCTCGATATCCCTGTTCATTTTGTCTACCATTATTTCTGTTTTCTTGATTTGAGCGTGTGGTGTTTCTATTCTGGTATTCTCGATTTCTGTCCTCATTCCATTGCCTATTTCTTTGTTCATAATTTCCTCTTCCGTTGTCTCTATTTTCGTTTTCCCTTCTGGGATTAAAATCTCGTCTTGTATAGTCCCTCCTATTTTGATTTCTATCTCTGTAATCTTGTGTTTCTCGGGGCCTGTAATCTTCTCGCGACTTTCTTGATTTTCTTTCTCTTAGACGTGATTCTCTTATTTGTAGGAATTGGCATAAACTATCTATGTCTTTGTAGTTTTGCAATGTGATATGGTCTTCCAGCGTTTCCTCGAAATGTCTTGCAATCAGTTCGACTAATTGTTCCGATGAGTAATTATATTGTAAATGTTTTGCATTATTGTAAATTTGCAAAGCATATGTCCTTTCTGATATACCCATCCTATCATTGTATTTCCCATTTTGCAATTCCTTGTTAATTTCCAATTGTTGGACCTTTCCCCAGAAATAATTCAAAAATTTTTGTTCAAATTGTTGCCAATTGCCGAATTCTTCTTCTTTACTATCGAACCATAGGCTTGCTTCATATTTGAGATGGTTTCTGATAGTTTCTTTTGCTGTTTCGAAATTTCCGATGTGCTGTATTTTCTTTTTCAGGCTATTTATGAACGGCACTGGGTGTAATCTTCTTACATCCCCGCCAAACCTTATCTTCACGTCATCTGTGCTATGTATAACCATTTCTCTTCTTTCTCCTACATTTTGTTGCGTCCGATTTTCGGTGACTTGTTTTTCTATTTCTGTGATTCTTTTTTCCACTTCTTCTCTGTCTACTTGAATAGCATTTTCCAACTTATTTTCCAAATTTTCTAGTTCCTTTATTTTATCTTGAATTTTCATTTCATACTTTTCTATGCGTTCCTCCATTTTCTTGTTGTTCTCTTCTATGGCTTGTTTTGTTTCCTTCTGATTTTCTTGCATTATTCTTTTTGTTTCATCCATTTTTTGATCCAATTTTTGTTGTGTTTCATCCATTTTTTGTTGTGTTTCATCCATTTTTAGTTGTGTTTCATCCATTTTTTGTTGTGTTTCATCCATTTTTTGATCCACTTTATCCATTTTCTGTTGTGTTTCATCCATTTTTTGATCCATTTTTTGTTGTGATTCATCCATTTTTTTTGTGATTCATCCATTTTCTTTGATGTTTCTTCCTGATTTTTATCCATTGTTAGTTTTGTTTCTCTTTGATTGTCATCCAGTTTTTGTGACTGGAGTTGCATCAGTTGTAATAGTTTATCTATTCCTGATAATTCTTGCTGTTCTGATGCCATGATTGTCGTGTCTAAAATATCTTCTTGGTCTGAATGTTCTTTTTGTTTTTTGTTGTCTTTGCTTTGGCTTCTTGTCACAGACATTTGTTTTCAAGAAGTACTGTCCCCGCCAAATATGAAATTTTACTAGTATGTTACCAAGACGACTTTTTCTCACCCAAATATTATAAATTGTCAATAAATATATCAAATGTAAATATCGTAAAAATAAAATATTAAATCAGTTATGTAAAATTTGTACCTAACGAGATCTAAAATTTTATGTTATCAAATGTAAGTATCTCACTTTTTACCACAGGCATATAAATTTTCAAATACCGGCTTTACTCTTTCTATCCTTCAAATTTGCCACTAGAAATACTTTACAATGCTTTCCACGTTGGACGACAGTTGATGTGATGTTGATTATTGATATGAGATAATATTTTTATATGTCATTTAATTTAATCAATGCATTAATAATAATCTAATTAATTTACCAGATCACATATCAATATGTTTTCAATCTCAGGGCTTTTTATAAAATTAATTACTTACATACGTGGCTTCTAAGTATTTCTCAATGGTTCCTAATCGGGATAGGAAAGAAAAGAGTAAAATAATAACACATATGGGTTACAATTGTAATCAAAATATTGTTTATTTTATTTAAATGGCAATCACTGCTTAATATGTGCTATATCTTATTATTCTTAAACATAACATTTACACATGGGAATCTTATTTCCTTTTGGTTTCCAATTGAAAGTTTTTATTAACATTTAACTATTATGATTTATTAGCAACAATTCTATTTAAGTTTGATGAAGCTTTTCTGATATTATTGATTATGTTTCTTCAATTTTAAATGTGGTATTTAATACGAAAAACCCATACATTCATGTCCAAACAAATGAGACTGACCTTTTTCTGGTGAACTGAGAATGTCTTCACACAAGACCCGTTTCCTGCTATCCTTGGCTGCAATCAAAACCTCGTCCTGGCTTCCAGTAATGTTCTCCTCTGAAACTAGCTCGTATAGCTCTCGTTTCCTGCTTCTGTCGTGATACTGTGTTCTACCTTTTTCGAAACTGCAATCAGCTACCGGGAACTCTTGGCTCAAAGAGGTTCTTTTACTCTCAACCTGGCCTACCTCTCGTTCCACGATAGATACTCCACACTCACGGAACTACACCGGCTTTCTCACTCTCCGTACACTACCGTCTACTACCGTCTACTACTGGACTTCACTTCTCGACAGCTCAAAACATTCTGCTCTCTATTTGTCATTCATTCCCCTACTTTCTAAATATCCCTTCCAGATTCACAAATCAAACTTCCACCACCAACTCTCATTCGCAGTATTCCTCAAAACCAATTTTTAATCTTTCTAAATATGCTTAATGGATTTCAAAAGAAAAATAGTTAATTCCCATTCTAAAATTACTTTCTACTAATTACAAAATTTAATGATCTATTATCTACTTCAACTGAGTCTTATTTAGCATAAGCTAATGATCGAACCTTCCGCGAACTACGATAATGACCTATTATCGATTTCACTTGAGTTTTATTTAGCATAGGCTAATGATCGAACCTTCCACGAACAACGATAATGGTACGCCATTCACTTTGTTTATTCTAAGCGCATTTTCCCGAGTTTCGTTTAATCACTTCTTAAAATTAAATATAACAATTTGTTGTATACAGGTTGTTCTAAATTTATATGCCCGTGGTTGAGAAAATTGAAAATATTTTATATTAAATTGAATTTTGTTTATAATTATTAAAATTTAATTTTCATATCAAATAGAAATATAACAATATATATATATATATATATATATATATATATATATATATATATATATATATATATATATATATATAAACATGAGATGTAGATCCTTTTTCCACATTCTCTATTTCATCTGTTATATATATATATATATATATATATATGTTACACTTGAAGTTTCCGCGGGAGCTACATGTGCTTTCTGTTGTTTTCCGGGTTTGACTCCGCGTTGAATAATTTTGGTTTTGATAAAAACCATTATTTTGACGACGTTTCGGCAAGATCTCACTTGCCATTGTCAAGTCAGGTAGTTCCGCTTCTCGCTGCTGCTTGAAGTTAGTTTACTAGTATTAGTTTACTTCAAGCAGCAGCGAGAAGCGGAACTACCTGACTTGACAATCGCAAGTGAGATCTTGCCGAAACGTCGTCAAAATAATGGTTTTTATCAAAACCAAAATTATTCAACGCGGAGTCAAACCCGGAAAACAACAGAAAGCATATATATATATATATATATATATATATATATATATATATATATATATATATATATATATATATATATATATATATATATATATATATTGATACATGTATCCATGTGACTTCCAAAGTAGATTCTCGTAATACGTTGTTACTTCATATATACCGTTATGACTTCCGATTTCGGAAGTCACAACGTTTTGCCTATATTTTTACGAATTTGGCTACTAGATGGTATCAGAAGGCTTATATTAAAAATTTCGCTGGAAGTCATATCGTATCTAACATACCCATAAGATCAGATTTTAGTTCGACGGTATATCACCAGCGCTACTGTCCCTCCCGTGCTACTATACAGGTTATGTACACAACGCGTAGCGTCTTCCGTATACCACACCGCTCGGTGTGACTTCCGTTTTTTGGCAACCCTGTGTAACGGTTTCCAGACATTTATCTGTTGTAGATTCGCGGTCCTAATCGTACTTAGTGTTTTGTGTGCCTTTTGTTTTTAAACATGAATAATAGCAGATCTGCTTTACTTTTAAAGTTAGCCTTAAATGAAGGTACAATAAGTGATTATATATCTCTATAATTATATATTTTCTGTACTTATTTCAATCTATAATATTTACTTACCTATTTACTTATATAAATTCATTTTTCTCGTGTTTTTGTTTACTCCCTTTTTTACAATGAACTTCTAATTTAATCTACACTCACCGGCACGAAAAACGGGCACCCTAAAAAAATGGGTAATTTTTGATGTCTCGTATCTCCCAAACCTTTGGTCCGATTTAAGTAATGTTTTTAATATGTTATAGCCATATTATTTAACAATATAGCTATGATAACATTGTTGATAGACAGGTAAATTTTCATTGTATACCGGGTGTACCAATCAAACTGGGTTTTTTTCTCAATTTTCACAACACCCTGTGGAATATTCTAGCCTTTATAAAATATTTAAATTAAAGCCTAACTATAGCTCCAGGTTTTATTAACATTCTGTTTTTTTATTCATTCGCTTACGTTGGATAATAAAAAAGTTAAGGACTTTAACAACTAGCCATGTTCTTTATCGATACAGGTGTTTCTAAATATAAGCGCGACAAATTTTAAGGGGTAATTTCTGCATGAAAAAATAATGATCGTGTGGCAAAATAATTTTATATTTGCAAGCATTTGCGGACATAGCTTTATCAAGTAAACGATCATTATTTTTTCATGCAGAATTACCCCTTAAAGTTTGTCGCACTTATTTAGAAACACCATGTATTGATAAAGAACATGTTTAATTGTTAAAGTCCCTAACTTTTTTATTATCCAACATAAGCGAATGAATAACAAACAGAACATTAAGAAAACCTGGGGCTATAGTTGGGTTTTAATTTCAATATTGTATAAAGGCTAGAATATTCCACAGAGTCTTGTGAAAATTGAAAAAAAAAAAACCAGTTTGATTGGTACGCCCAGTATACAATGATAATTTACCTGTCTAGAAACAATATTATTACAGCGATATAGTTAAAGAATAAGGCTATAACATATTAAAGAAATACTTAAATCGGAGAATAGGTTTAGGAGATACGAGCCATCAAAAATGACCCATTTTTTGGGGTGCCCGTTTTTCGTGCCGGTGAATGTATCTATTAAATAATCTAAATTATTTTTAAAAATCTTATTAAAAGCTTAAATACAAGAAATGTAGGTAAATGTTCTCATTTAACGAAATTTCCGAAAATTGTGTATTTTTTTGACCCAAGTAGGCTGAAAAATCGATTTTATAGTTATTGTTATTTCGAAAGTAATAAAACGTGTAAAAATTACAAAAAAATTGAATGTACAATTACAATTGAATGGAATTAAATACACGATAAAATGAATCAAGAGCGATAAAAAGTTTAAAGTAATAAATTCTAGTAATAATATAAAATGCAGTAAACTCTCTCTTAAGGGGGTAGGCGCAAAATCTCTGTCCAATGCTATTTAAATACATTTATTTTTTTCGAATCCTGAGAAAACTAATAAATATTTCTTAAAACATACACCCAGAATGAAAGATAACATTATTACGGGGGACCGAAAGTCCCTTAGAATAAAAAACAGTTTCTTTTGAATGAAATATTCGAAATTAAAAATCACACTAACTTTTCTCTTGTTTTTTCATCCCATTATCTTTATTAAAATAAACATATATTAGGTATATAAGTTATTAAAATAAACATTATATAAGTTTTCAGGGACTTTCTGCCCTCGATAATAATGTAAGCTTCCATTCTGCGTTTAAATTTTTCAAAAATACTTATTAGTTTTCTCAGAATTCGAAAAAAATTAATGCATTTAATTAGCACTGGACTAAGATTTTGCGCCTATCCCCAACGAGCACCTCCTCTATACGGACGGTATTTAAAACAAAATTCATTTGCCGATATATTGAGCCTGTACTCTTCCGGACAATCCCTTAAAATGATGTGTACCTAAATGAAAAAAAAATACATAGATATTTTTTCCAAATATTTTAGAATACAAAACTACAATATTTATATTTTATTATTTCAAATTAACACAGAGATGACAACGAGTGATATTTAATAACTCTTTACCTTATCAGCAGTAGGTAATAAAAATCTGGTTCTAGTGTGGGATCCGTCATTAAAATATTTTGTGTGTCGGTCATTAAAAGAAATGTGACACCATAACGCGTTGCTCTAATAATACTTTAACATTGATATTATGTTGTGACTAAAAATGTTAACGGAATGTCTGCTTGGCAAAAGAAAACATCGGCACAATATCAATTTTCTTCTTTGATATGTTACCTATGTGTATGCCAAATTTCATGTCAATCTTAAGTGGTTTTTTAAAATTTATGGGTTTTGCAATATTTTACCGTCAGCGAACGGACTAATAGAAGAGGATCCGATATAAGGCCGATCTGCATCGATCTATTTAATGGATAACAATAATTATTGGATATGTAATTTAGTATGTTAACAATTATAAAAAACAAGGGGTGCATGATCTAATTTTCTTCTGACTATAATCAATTAATAATTAATAAATGACTTTTATCTACTCTATGTCATATTATAATTGATAAATTTTTAGTTTGTGAAAACTGTCATTATATATAGCAGTGCTTTAAAGTAAGCATGAAGTAACAATGTATTTTAAATTGGATTTACTTTTTCTCACTGTTTTTGACACACTTTCATATAATTAAATATTCTTTCTTAACTTTCGCGTTTCATGGTGATGACATCTTCTTTTTCTTCAAGTGCCATCTCCGCGAAGGAGGTCGGCAATCATCATAGCTATTCGGACCTTGGAGACGGCTGCTCTGAAAAGTTCGTTTGATGTACATCCGTACCATTCTCTCAGGTTGCGCAACCACGATATTCTGCGTCTCCCTATGCTTCTTTTTCCTTGAATCTTTCCCTGCATAATGAGTTGGAGCAAGTTGTATCTCTCTCCACGTGTAATATGTCCGAGATATTCCAATTTTCTGGTTTTAATTGTATTTAAGACTTCCATTTCTTTATTCACCTTTCTCAGAACCTCTTTGTTTGTGACGTGTTCTGTCCATGATATTTTTAGAATTCTTCTATATACCCACATCTCGAATGATTCCAGTTTTTTCATTGATGCCGCATTCAAGGTCCAAGCTTCCATTCCGTAAAACAGAGTCGAGAAAACGTAGCACCTAGCCAACCTTATTCTTAGCTCTAACCTTAGATCTCTTGTGCAGAGCACAAGAGAGGTGATGACATAATGAGCAATAAATTACAAAAAAAAATTTGACAGTTTTGTGGTTTGAAAGAAATTAGAATTTTTATATGTCACAGTTCTAAGAATTGTAGAATAGAAGTGAATTCCAGTGACGAAGAGTTACAGTATTTTTATTTGTTTATCGTAGATAAAATATTGTATGAAATTGTGCGTGAAGTACTTTTTGCGAACTTACGCGATGTATAGCACTCACTCCGTTTCATAAATAACTATTTTCATATATTAAAAAAAAAATGTTTCGACCCGGGTAGATATTATTCCAGATTTTCTGATTTGGGCACAGAGTTGGATTGTTGGGGCATATATGGAGAGCAGGTAGCGCAACAACTATAAACTCAATTTTACAATGGAGACCAGGAGTTAGAAGGAGACGCGGAGGAACTAGAATAAATGGTTACAGGAATTAAAGGAAGATTTATATAGGGCAGGAATTAGAGACTAGCAGAAAAACAAAAGAGGATAGAAAGAAATGGAGAAGCATAGTCAATATTATCGAGTAGCAGATTGGGAAAAATCTGCTCGAAAAAGATGGATCTAGATAGCTTTTTAGCGGGTAATCCCCACCTGGAGGGTTTAGCCATTTAATTTTTTATTACATATTATTATTGGTACATCAAAAATTAAAAGGACGGTGCCTGTAATAAAATCTAAAATATTAAAATTTTCTATAAGTTCAAATTTATTTATTAACATTTTTGATATAATTTTCGTAAATAAATGACTTACTATTAACACTTTTTTAATTAATTCCAATAAATCCATTTTACAGCAATAATAATATATTAGTATTTTTGTAAAATAAATATCAATCATATATCATAAATAACACAGGTTTACAAAAAAAACTAAATTTCGGACAATTTGACGAAACCATATGACAAGGGGGTTTTTGGAGTGGCTGATCACAAATCCGGGGTCTGCTCACCTCTATCGCGTCAGGTAAAGGTCATTTCAAGGTCAAATCAAGATAAATCGACAGTCGCTCTGAAAAAGTATATTAGGGGGTTCTTGGGGTCGCTGAAGATGAATCCGGAGTCCGCTGACCTCTATCTCGTCTAGTTCAACGTCATTTTAAGGTCAAATCAACATAAATTGACACAATTGCTCTGAAAGTATAGGGAGTTTTGCGGTCGCTGATCATGAAAACTGCGGTCCGTTGAGCTCTACTACGTCATGTAAAGGTCATTTCAAGTTCAAATCAGGAGGAGTTAACAAAATTGATTTGACCTTAAATGGCCTTTACCTGACGTGGTTGAGCTCAACGGGCCCCAGTTTTGTGATCAGGGACCCCAAAAACACCCTAATATACTTTTTCACAGCGATTGTGTTGATTTATCTTGATTTGACCTCGAAATGACCTTCAGCTAGACGTGATAGAGGTCAGTGGATCCTGGATTCGTTATAAGCGACCCCAAAACCCTCCTAATATACTTTTTCAGAGCGACTGTCGATTTATCTTGGTTTGTCCTTGAAATAACCTTTACCTGACGTGATAGAGGTTAGCGAACCCCGGATTCGTAACCAGCGACCCCAAAAACCCCCTAGTCATATGGTTTCGTCAAATAGTCCGAAATGTATTTTTTTGTAAACCTGTATAATCAAAAGAATATCAATATTTTAATTTAAATAGACAACTTTAAAACACAGACAACTGTATTCACAGTAAAAGTTTCAAAAGATCACACATTACGCTCAAAATAGGAGGTAAATCTAGCAGACGAGTCGTTGTGACTTCCAAAATATGACAACACCGCTGGAAGTGACAACGCGCCTTGAACTACCCTATATATGGAAGCCATAACGTATTCTGTACGCTTCGGTATATACGTATATATATACAAAATTTATTTTGGTAAATCCTTTCCCCTCAATAGGTAGACCCATTTTATAAGCCCCCCTTTTACCAAATACACAATTTTTAAAAAATAATTCCTAGTAGAAAAGGTGGAAGTCGGACAGCCTCTTCTGTATACCGGAAGTCACAACTTAACGTGCATCAATATATATATATATATATATATATATATATATATATATATATATATATATACAGGGTGCGCCAAACCTCTGGTCTTCTTTGATTACGGCTAAACTATGAGATATACAAAAAATGTTTATAACAAAACTAATGTGTATCAAAGAGGTCTATAATTTAAAATTATTTTCAATTATACAGGGTGAGTCAGAACGACGGTATGAACCAAAGTTGTATTTTTTTAAATGGAACACCCTGTATATTAAATCATTTTTGAATATATTATTTAAAAATATGAAAAATTTGTATAAGGTCTTATAGGCCTAAAGTTAATAATTTTCGAAATATTTACATTTTTATTGAGAAAAATGGTAATATTTATAGGGTTGTGGATTATGTTTCCAAGGAAATAAAAATTTAGGTGATAGGTCAAAGTTTTTAAAATATAGTGTTATTTTTAAATAATTTAATATTTTTTACTTTTAGCCATAAAATATACAGTGTGATCACTATTTGCAAATACAAAATTTTCTCATTTTTTTTAAATGGGACACCCTGTATATTAGTTTTGCGTTTTGTAGTAAATATTACAACCTTTCTTTTGGTATAAGGTTGTATGTACCTAGCTTGCTTCGTTTTGTAGATATTTTAAAAAAACTATAGATTTTACGTGTTTGCGGATTTTTTATTTAAAAATTTTTTTGCAAAAAAAATAATTATAATCTGGTTTTAGAAACATACACTAAAATATAAAATATGAAAATAAAAACGTAATTAAAGCTTAAAATAAATCGTATGCTAGTACAATTCAATTGAATTTAATAACTTTAAATTATTTTACAAAAAATATTTTACCATATTAATGAATGCATAAATTAGTTACTAAATTAAATAAACAACCAAATTTTAAATCAACCGTAGTAATTTTTCTACTACAGCAACTTTCCTGTACCAAATTAATTGCTAGTTAAATTGTATTTAGTTAAACTTTTAATTTACCTTTTAAATTTACTTACATACATCTTGAGAATATAAAAATTATTATAAAGTATGCTTTGAAACAAATGAATGTTAAATGTATCATCCAAATTATTTATTAATATAAATAGTATTTACTGGTGTCACAAAAACTGGTAATACTTTTGTAGTTGAAATTTTTGTAACAATTTTTTATATTTTAAATTTTAATTTTTTAACCGAAAAATTTTTGGATATGACATTTGTTTTGGGCGAAACCATTAGAAATTATTACCAGCTTTTGTGACACGAGTAGGTACATAGATACTATTTACTTCTTAATATACTTCCATAACGTTCATTTGTTTCAAAGCATACTTTATACGTTCTCAAGATGTAGGTAAATTAAAAAGTTATTAACTGATCTTACTCGTAAATACAATATAACTAACAATTAATTTGGTACTGGAAAGTTGCTGCGGTAGAAGAATTACTACAATTGATTTAAAATTTGGTTGTTTATTTAATTTAGTAACTAATTTATGTATTCATTAATAAGGTAAAGTATTTTTTGTAAAATAATTTAAAGTTATTAAATTCAATTGAATTGTACTAGCATACGATTTATTTTAATTTTTAATTACGTTTTTATTTTCATATTTTATATTTTAGTGTATGTTTCTAAAACCAGATTATAATTATTTTTTTTGCAAAAAAAATTTTAAATAAAAAATCCGCAAAAACGTAAAATCTATAGTTTTTTTTAAATATCTACAAAACGAAACATGCTAGGTACATACAACCTTATACCAAAAGAAAGGTTGTAATATTTACTACCAAACGCAAAACTAATATACAGGGTGTCCCATTAAAAAAAAATGAGAAAATTTTGTATTTGCAAATAGTGATCACACTGTATATTTTATGGCTAAAAGTAAAAAATATTAAATTATTTAAAAATAACACTATATTTTAAAAACTTTGACCTATCACCTAAATTTTTATTTCCTTGGAAACATAATCTACAACCCTATAAATATTACCATTTTTCTCAATAAAAATGTAAATATTTTGAAAATTATTAACTTTAGGCCTATAAGACCTTATACAAATTTTTCAAATTTTTAAATAATATATTCAAAAATGATTTAATATACAGGGTGTTCCATTTAAAAAAATACAACTTTGGTTCATACCGTCGTTCTGACTTACTCTGTATAATTGAAAATAATTTTAAATTATAGACCTCTTTGATACACATTAGTTTTGTTATAAACATTTTTTTGTATATCTCATAGTTTAGCCGTAATCAAAGAAGACCAGAGGTTTGGCGCACCCTGTATATATATATACAGGTCTTCTAACAATCTGACCAAAAATGGTAACCTTGCTCCTGTAGTAATCCTTTTACAAGTTTACAAACAACTTTTTTAACTTGCTACACTATACTGACGAAGCCCAAATAGGCCGAAACACCGGTGTATATAGTTGCACAGAAATGTATGGAATGATGACCCTTTCATCATTTTATATATTTCCAACTAAATTCACATTCACTTTACGAGTATTAGCCAATGATTTTGATTATTTATTTTTATATTTGTACTCGATTATCCAACATCATTTTATATATATATATATATATATATATATATATATATATATATATATATATATATATACAGGGTGGTTCATCTTATTCGCCTCGGTCTCTGTACGGAAAACCACTTGATATTTTAAAAAAATTTCTTCACAGAAATATACAGGGCCTTTAATACTACAACCTAAAAATAATGTGAATTATACAGGGTGTTCCAAAAAAGAGTGGTATATCAAAGTTATATTTTTTCTTATGGAATGCCCTATATCTGATGACATTATTGAATTGACCGTAAAAAATAAGCTATACTTTCATAAGGGTTCCCTATACCTAAATACAGGGTGTTTTGATTTATTTCGATTTTTATAAAAATGTAAGGTTTAAGAAAAAAATAAATATCTACGAATCTAAGAAGCAGTAACAAATTATTTCTTGGATCTTAATAATAGACTATTTAGCATACTTAAGCAGATGCTCATTGCAACAAAATTTCTTACAGGGTGGTCAAAATATGAGATTGTTCTATTAACAAATTCAAGCTGTAATAACTTACTTATTTTAAATGGAACACCCTGTATCTTACTAGTCTATCGCGTAGAAAATTTGCTTAGCTTTCAATTTGTATTAGGGTTTCCTATACCTATCTTTTTACAGGGTGGTCAAAATATTAGATTGTTCTAGTAACAAATTCAAGCTGTAATAACTTACTTATTTTAAATGGAACACCTTGTAGCTTACTAGTCTATCGAGTAGTAAGTTTACTTAGCTTTCAATTCTTATTAAGGTTTCCTATACCTATCTCCCTTCATTTTTTAAATATTTAAAGATTTCCTAATTTGTAAGCTTTAAAAATTAGAATTACATAAGTACGTATGTCGTGTTTATGTACAACACACCACCAACACCGGCAATATACTTAGACAAGATACTGTCATTAATAATAAAATGTTCATTGTTATCATGTAAGCACACAGAGTGTTGTATTATTTTAGTTGATTTTGGCCTACATGTGAAATTGAATAATATGTTTATTTTAAACTGCATACCCTATATTAGATGCCGTATTCTGGAAGATATTTAAATTATATTTCATTCCGTATAAGTATTTTTTATATCTTAACCCAACGGTTATTAAGTAAATTTAAGAACGCCACTTTTTGTTTGAATCTTTAAATCGCAATTACAAACAATTAAATGCAATGGCTACTTTGACGAAAACGAGCCTATTGTACAAAAATATGTAAAAATAGGTATTTACAGAATAACATGGGAATTTATATTTACAGAATAACATGTGTATTGAGAATGTTAACATGGAATTGAAGAGATTTTAAATATCTTCCATTATAAAGAATAGAATATCGAGTATGTCATTTAAAATAAGAACACTCTGTGTGAGTAAATGATAAAAATGTGAATTTTATTAATGAAACTATCTTGCCTAAGATATCTAAGTATATTGCCGGTGTTGGTGATGTGTTGTACATAACCACGACATAGGTACTTAATTCTAATTTTTAAAGCTTACAAATTAGGAAATCTTTAAATATTTAAAAAATGAAGCTAGATAGGTATAGGAAACTCTAATAAGAATTGAAAGCTAAGTAAATTTTCTACTCGATAGACTAGTAAGATACAGGGTGTTCCATTTAAAATAAGTAAGTAATTACAGCTTGAATTTGTTAATAGAACAATCTAATATTTTGACCACCCTGTAAAAAGATAGGTATAGGAAACCCTAATACAAATTGAAAGCTAAGTAAATTTTCTACGCGATAGACTAGTAAGATACAGGGTGTTACTGCTTCTTAGATTCGTAGATATTTATTTTTTTCTAAAACCTTACATTTTTATAAAAATCGAAATAAATCAAAACACCCTGTATTTAGGTATAGGGAACCCTTATGAAAGTATAGCTTATTTTTTAAGGTCAATTCAATAATGTCATCAGATATAGGGCATTCCATAAGAAAAAATATAACTTTAATAAACCACTCTTTTTTGGAACACATTATTTTTAGGTTGTAGTATTAAAGGCCCTGTATATTTCTGTGAAGAAAATTTTTTAAAATATCAAGTGGTTTTCCGTACAGAGACCGAGGCGAATAAGATGAACCACCCTGTATATATATATAAAGAAAAAAGAATTTATTGACCCCCAACCCACCGAAACTCGAAAAGTGTTTTATATATATATATATATATATATATATATCAAACAAATATATATATATATACAGTGATGAGCGTGCTAATAACCGGCAAAATAGCGCAAAAGATGGAAAACATATTAAATTGTGAGATAAAAAGAAATAAAACTAGTAGAGTTGTTAAATTTAGCGACAGTAACATATAAATTGACATTATATTGATTGTTTCCCACCTTTAGACGTATGAGAGGAGTATGTCAAATAAAAATGTCACTGTGACAGTGGCGTTTCTCAAATTCGTCCGATACGTCTAAAGGTGGGAAACAATCAATATAATGTCAATTTATAAGTTACTATCGCTAAATGTAACACCTCCACTAGGTTCATCTCTTTTTATCTCACAACTTAATATGTTTTCCATCTTTTGCGTTATTTTGCCGGTTATTAGTGCGCTCATCACTGTATATATATATATATATATATTGTACAAATATTTTATATATATATATATATATATACAAATATATATATATATATATATATATATATATATATATATATATATATATATATATATATATATATATATATATATACATACAGGGTGTCTGCGTAACTTGGAACCATATGGGAAACTTTTTTAATATCAGTTTTACGAAAAAAAGTCATTCTTTATAAAGTGCTCTGCATAGTCTAAAACCTAAGATGCAATCATCAGATATCAAATTTTGTCAACAGTATACGAGGTATGTCAAAAAATATGAATTTCGCTCAAGAGCAAACTATTTTTATATTTCAAAATATCAAAAAATTTTATTATGAAAAGTTATTTGTAATTAAAAACCATATTTAAATATGCAATAACAGCCTTCTACTTGAAAAAAAATTCTGAAATTTTCCTAAATTGCCGATTCCGAACATCATTTTTATTTATTAGACATGTAATAACTCTTTTATTAATAATTTTAGGAAAAAAAGGTATTCTTCATAAAAATATGTGCATGGTCTAAACCTCAAGATGCAACCATCAGTTATCCAAGTTTGTTAATTGTATACGAGGTGTGTCAAATAATATGAATTTAGAAATAATTTAGAAATTCATATTATTTGACACACCTCGTATAAAATTAACAAACTTGGATAACTGATGGTTGCATCTTGAGGTTTAGACCATGCACAGATTTTTATGAAGAATAACTTTTTTTCCTAAAGTTATTAATAAAAGAGTTATTACATGTCTAATAAATAAAAATGATGTTCGAAATCGGAATTTAGGAAAATTTCAGAATTTTTTTTTTCAAGTAGAAGGCTGTTATTGCATATTTGAAAATGGTGTTTAATTACAAATAACTTTTCATAATAAAATTTTTTGCTATTTTGAAATATAAAGGTAGTTTGCTCTTGAGCGAAATTCATATTTTTTGACATACCTCGTATACTGTTGACAAAATTTGATATCTGATGATTGCATCTTATATTAGGTTTTAGACTATGCAGAGCACTTTATAAAGAATGACTTTTTTTCGTAAAATTGATATTAAAAAAGTTTCCCATATGGTTCCAAGTTACGCAGACACCCTGTATATGTATATATATATATATATATATATATATATATATATATATATATATATATATATATATATATATATGATGTTAAGTAAGCGAGTACAACTATAAACATAGAAAAGAAAAATCATTGGCAAATAACTCGCAATGTGAATGTGAATACAAAATTAACAATATAAAAAGATGGAATGCAACTGCAGACACGTGTTTCTGACTCATTAGTCGTCATCAGTACAGTATAGCCAAGTTAGAAGATTTGTTAATTTTGTATTCACATTCACATTGCGAGTTATTTGCCAATGATTTTTCTTTTCTATGTATATATATATATATATATATATATATATATATATATATATATATATTATATATATATATTTGTTATATGTTGTTATATATTTGTTAACGATTTGTTAAACAGAGTACCACTTGGTTTTATTCAACTGTATACCCAATAAACCTCAACCCCATTTTTATCTACCAGGTCAGCTGTTATTTTAAAGAAAGAAAATATATATATATATATATATATATATATATATATATATATATATATTGTTAAGATATGTAAAATTTGAATTAATATGGTTTCGATCTTAATATTTTAGAAAAGTTAAAACATATAATAAAAATATACCAAAATTCATTTCGAAGAAATGAAAGTCAATTATCTTTGGATGGCCGTAGGTAAACAAAATTTAAATAGGGATTAAGTATTTTCTTTGTACAGTTAGTATGATAAGGAAGTGGTTATGTGTTTGGACAATGAGACCGGGTTAGGGAACAATTGTATTTAGAAATTTAAATGAATGTAATCTCCTTAAAAACCGATTGGCATGTAATTAGTTTTAGGAAATTTCTAATGGTAGGAAAAGTTGGTGTTGAATCTGACATTGACAATTTAGAATTTAATTCTTTGGAATCGTTGTCAGTGGACTTTCATAATTTTTTTACATAATTTAATTTTACGGTAGAATAATTTTTTCAACGTTACTGTTTAGTGCTGGCCTTTAAACGAATGTGATTCTAGATGATAGTTGTTAAATGATCGTCAAGTCGAATAGTGGTGATCTCTGAGAGTCTCCTGAAGTAGTAAGGCAGATAAATGAATAGCTGTGAGTTTGTTGAAATAAGTGTCCTGACGGAGGCTCATCACGTAAAGCATTGTAAGTTATATTGTTCTACTTATATTCCAAGAGTCACCGTTGCATGCCGGAACGAGAAATAGATTCAGTTTATTGAGAGGAGAAAAGGCTAGCATTGTTTTTTGAAAGATACGTGCATCTGTAGGGGGTCATTGATGACAATAGGCTTGCAATAGTTTGTTGCGAGATTGCTGACTACATAGGGGGCTGCTAAGAGTAAATTGTAGGCGACCAGAGACAAGAATTTGGACAACTCATCATCCGAGAGACAGTTTTATTTTTTTTTGTAGAATTATTCATAACGCAAATTTCAATAAGTACTTTAGATAGTGGTAGGAGTATTTCAATAATCAGAATAGGAGATATTATTTTTAGAGGATACTTTGAGGGTGAATTTATTTCAATAGATGTTTTTGTACCATATATGTGTTTTATTCCGTTAGTCTTTGACCTTATTTATCATATGTAAAGCAAAGGAGATATTGAAGCACGAGAATATAAAACCCTGAGATTAGAGCATTAAATAGTGTGATTAAATCATAAGTGCATCATTAAAATTAAATTTAATTAATTAATTAATTATCTAATCAATTGCTTTGAGCACACCGATCTTTGAATATCACATTAACTGGAGCCCAGAACGTGGTGGCTTAAAAAATATCGCAGCTTTGCATTTGATGGTAGGGAAAGAGATAAGGAATAACTACAGGTGATCCAGAGATAATTTGACAATTTTTCCAGGTGTAAAAATATTTTTGATTTATGGATTGATCGTAGGTAGTTGATATTTACTGCTATTGAATTATTGAATATTTTTACCAATCGTACATTTGATATTTATTTTGAAATTTACTGATTGCATATTTGATATTTGTGGCGAAAATTTATTAAATTTGGGGAGAAATATTTGTCGTGTTCTGCAACTTATAGAGTGTTGTAAAATTTCACATTTTGGCGGGGACAAAGAAAACAGTAACAAAAAGAAACAACATGTCGACCACAAGGAGGCAAAGCAAAATGCAAGAAAGCAGAGAGAATAACAGAGAAGAGGAAAAAATTGTTGAAGAAGGATTGGGTAATGAAGGAGATACAACGATTATGGAGAGAAAAGAACAGGAATTAACAGGAATAGAGAAACTATTGCAACTGATGCAACTCCAATCACAACAAATGGATAGAAATCAACAGGAAACAAAAAGGACAATGCAAGAAAATCAACAGGAATCAAAACGAGCCATGGAAGAAACACAACAAAAAATAGAGAAAAATCAACAGGAAGCAAAACGAGCCATGGAAATAACACAACAAAAAATGGAAGAAACACAAAGAGAAATATCACAGAGAATAGAACAGAAATTGGAAGAGAATGATGGCAAATTGGAAAAGCGTTTGGAAAAATATGAAAATGAAGTGAAAGCCTGTTTAGAAAAAGTTAGAGAAGAAACAGAAAGGAAACTGAAGATGCAACGAGAAGAAATAGAAACTAAAATGAAGGATATTAAGACTGTGCAGAAGATGGAATTAGAACAGTTAGAAAGCAAATTTGAAAATGCAATACAAGAAGACAGGCGAGAAATAGAAGAAAAATTTAAGCAAAACGAAAAACAAATTGCGGAACTCAAGAATCAACAGACTTGTGGAGAAAGAAGGGAAATGATTATCCTTGGTACAAGCGACGCGAAAATACAATTTGGAGGGGATATTAGAAAAACACACCCAGTACCATTTGTTAAAAATTTGAAAACCAAATTGCAACATATTAGATATTTTGACGACTGCAAAGAAACAATTAGAAACCATCTGAAAGAAGGAGCAGCGTTATGGTATGAAAGTAAAGAAGATGAGTTTGAAAATTGGACAGATTTCGAAAATAAATTTCTCAACTATTTCTGGGGGAAAGTTAAACAGAGGGAAATCAACCAAGAGCTACAGAATGGAAGATATCACGAGAAAATGGGAATATCGGAAGAAAGATATGCTTTGCAGATATATAACAATTCCAAATATCTAGACTACAAATACTCTACCGAACAACTGGTAGAAATGATAAGCAGACATTTCGAAGAAACGCTGGAGGACCACGTGATTTTGAGAAACTATCAAGATATTGATAGTTTGTGCCAATTCCTTCAAGTAAGGGAAGCAAAAAGAAGAGAAATGCGAAACAGAAGACAACATGAACAATATAATGGACCGGCAAGAAGGTATCAATCAAATTATGACCAGAGAAACCGACATGCCCAATCAACAAACGAAGATAGGCCGAGAGAATACCAAAATTACAATAGACAACAAAATTATGATAACAGGAATCACGAAAAAAATAGAACATATGAAAATCACAACAGAAACAGAGATGCACAAAATCCTCCGACTAGGAATACGAACGAACAAAGGGACGGTAGAAACAATCAGAATTTCCAACGACAAAATAGAAGGGAGATGAATCATGTAACAATAGAAAACGAGGAAGAAGATGTATGCAATGAATCCAGACAGGATTTTCAATAAAGCATCCACTGAACAAACATAAACAACTCTCCGGTATATTTTGTCATCCGAGAGAGTTTATACAGTTGGCGGGAAATGAAAGACAAAGTTCTAATTCAAATTTAATATTCTTAGATGCATTTATAAAACATAAAGCGATTAAAATTTTGATTGATTCTGGATCGGAGATATCGTTAATCAATAAGAAACTAGTAAAAGAATTAAATTTGGACAGATTTGTGTATAAAATTCCTAGGGTTGCTTTAGTGGGTGCAAACAACAAAAAATTGACGACAGTAAATGAAGGTTTGGGAGTGCGGATCAGAGTGGGAGACAAATACTATATTATGCAATGTGTGGTGATCGAAGATTTAAACCATGATATGATAGCGGGAATTGATGAATTGAGTGAAAAACATATCACCATAAATTTTTCGGAGAATAAACTGGAAATCAGAGCAGAACCAGACAACATAGAAGAAGAAATGGAAATAGATAGGAAAATAATTGTTGAAAAGATAAATGAACAGGAAAAACATAAAGAAATCAATATGACTGTAGAGGAAAAACAGAAAGTACAAGAAAAAAATCAACCAGAAAAAAAAAAGAAGGAAGAAAAAGAAGAAGAGTTCAAAAAGAAAGAAGGAAAACAAGGTGGATACAAGAGAAAGACAGGAAATCGAAGGTACGGAAGAATTGTCGGCAATCGACGATAAAACAGAAAGGAAGCAGGAAGAAAAGGAAGTTCTCATAAGAGAAATGAAAGCAGTAGAAACATGGTGCTCGGGATACCAAATGGAAATTGAAGATAAAAAAAAAACAGAAGAAGAAATAAAGGATGAGGACAGAGAAGAAATGGCAATAATGGACGAGAATCCAGAATTTTATGAAGAAATATTATGGACAGTGAATACATGCGAACAAAATGAGGATGAAAGAAAATTAAAATGTGGAGAAAACATGGAAAAGGAAGTAGAGAAGATTCTAGAAAATTATGGAGATTTGATTAATGAAGAAAGCCGAGTGGCTAAAAATTATGAACATTCTTTTAAAGTTAAAAACTTAGAAAATTTTAAATCCAAGACATATCCAATCCCGTATAAATACAGGCAAAGCGTAGGACAGGAAATTGAAAAAATGATCGAAGACAAGGTGATAGAAAGATGTGACTCTCCATATATCAACCCGATAGTATGCGTTTAAAAATCGAGTGGTGATTTGCGATTATGTTTAGATGCAAGAAACATTAATTCACACACAATCGCGCAATACGAAGCGCCTTTGAACATCGAAGCCATATTTGGACGAATCACAGGGTCACACATTTTTTCCAAAATCGATTTGAAACATAGTTTTTGGTTAATACCTTTGGCAGAGAAATGTCGAAATTATACCGCTTTTTCGATCGACGGAGTGGTATACCGATTTAGGGTGGTACCATTTGGCCTACAGAGTGCATGCGCTGCTTTGGTTCGCGCATTGAACACAATCTTAAATAGGCATGGAGAATTTGTTGTACATTACATAGATGATTTATTAATTTTCTCACCAGATATAACAAGCCATCTACGACATATTCACACTGTGCTAGAAGAACTGGATCAAGCGGGATTGAAATTAAATATTAAAAAGTGTCAGTTTTTCCAAAAGGAAATACTGTATTTAGGATTCAAATTAGACACAAAAGGGATTAGTCTTGCAGAAGATAGAATCGAAATTATAAATAACTACGCTAGGCCAACCAATTTAAAAACATTGCGGGGATTTTTGGGAATGGTAAACTATTTCAAAAAACTAATACCAGACATCAGCACAAAAGAAATACCGTTGATAGCATTACTTAAGAAAAATGTTAGGTGGAAATGGGGAACGGAACAAGAAATGGCTTTCAAAAATTTAAAAGGAGCTTTCTCCACAGCTGTAAGAGTACACCACCCAAGATATGATCAACCTTTCATTCTCCGGACCGATGCTTCCATAACAAAATTCGCAGGGGTGTTATCACAGATCCAAGACGATGTAGAGGTGCCAATCTGTTTTTCTCCCGTGTAACCAAAACATATGAGAGAAAGTACAGCGTTACTGAATTAGAGTTCGCCAGTGTGTTATTTTGTGTAAATAAATTACGGTTTTACCTACTAGGGGCAAAATTCACCATTGAAACAGACCATGCAGCTTTGATACATATAATGAAAAATAGGCTGGTAAATAATAGAATTCATAGGGGCATTCTTTTACTTCAAGAGTATGATTTTGAATTTAAATATATCAAAGGAACTGACAATATCTTGGCTGATGCGTTGACGAGAGATGAACAATTCCGCAAAGAGGACCACAAAACTCTCCACGTTGGCATGAACATAATGAGAGAAGAAGCAGGCTTATTTTCTTTGGCTCAGATCAGGGAAAATCAGGAACAACTGGATGAAAGAGAAAAGCAAAGGGTCGAACAAGAGGATAACTTATATTTTAAGAGGGTCGATGGTAGAGAACTATATGTAATCAAGGAACAGATGGCAAAAGAAGTTTTAGCAAAATTACACTGTGACAACGGACACATTGGAAGCAGGAAGGTGTGGCTTATGTTCAGGGAGAACTACATTTGTCGAAAGGACTATACAATAGCCAAAGAGATGACTCGAAATTGCGAGACATGCCAAAAGTGTAAAAGTAAGAATTTCAAAAACGAAAACATCACAAAAAACGTCATAGCTCGGAAGAAACTGGATATTGTCGCCATTGATATGTTGAGCGATTTAATAACAACACAGAGGAATAAACACATATTAGTTATGGTGGATGTTTTTTCAAAGTATTTAAAACTGTACCCATGTAGAACCACGAAAGAAGCTGAAATACTTCGGAAGATAGACGATTTTATCGAAACAGTGGGAAGACCAGACAATATTTTGTTGGACAATGCAACATACTTTAGGAACGACCGTTTTAAAGGGGAATTAAGAGAGAGAGGCATAAATACAAAATTTGTAAGCATCCGACATCCACAGAGCAACCCATCAGAGCGTTTTATACAAGAAGTCACAAAATTTCTAAGAATTGCTGCGGAAGAACATCATCGACATTGGGACAGAAAAGTGTTTGAAATAGAGACGTATTTGAACTGTGCACCAAATACGGTTACCAAGGAGACGCCTTTATATGTAATGAAAGGAACAATGCCTACGAGACCGTGGGAAGACACCGCCCCCAGACAATACGAAGAAGTGATCGAGGTGGTTCAACGAAGATTGAGACGAAGTGGAGAGAAATATCTCCAAAGGCAAGAGAGGACCCGAAGAAGAAGGCCGGTTACATTCCAGAAAGGGGATAAAGTTTTAGTGAGGGCACTAAGGGTGTCCAATTTACAAAATGGTATTTGTGCTAAATTGATGCCGGTATTTGAAGGTCCATATAGGGTCAATACGGAAAATGGGGTAAATAGTTATGAATTAGCGCATATAGAGACAGGCAAGATACGGGGTATTTTTAACATTCACGACATTTATAAGTATCATGAGTAGAGTTTGGTAACATAATGGAATAATTTGATCCTAAAAAAAACTTGTGTCATTTAAATAAATAACAGAGTTTTTCGGCAAATCAAATGGCGGGGAGTTGTTAAGATATGTAAAATTTGAATTAATATGGTTTCGATCTTAATATTTTAGAAAAGTTAAAACATATAATAAAAATATACCAAAATTCATTTCGAAGAAATGAAAGTCAATTATCTTTGGATGGCCGTAGGTAAACAAAATTTAAATAGGGATTAAGTATTTTCTTTGTACAGTTAGTATGATAAGGAAGTGGTTATGTGTTTGGACAATGAGACCGGGTTAGGGAACAATTGTATTTAGAAATTTAAATGAATGTAATCTCCTTAAAAACCGATTGGCATGTAATTAGTTTTAGGAAATTTCTAATGGTAGGAAAAGTTGGTGTTGAATCTGACATTGACAATTTAGAATTTAATTCTTTGGAATCGTTGTCAGTGGACTTTCATAATTTTTTTACATAATTTAATTTTACGGTAGAATAATTTTTTCAACGTTACTGTTTAGTGCTGGCCTTTAAACGAATGTGATTCTAGATGATAGTTGTTAAATGATCGTCAAGTCGAATAGTGGTGATCTCTGAGAGTCTCCTGAAGTAGTAAGGCAGATAAATGAATAGCTGTGAGTTTGTTGAAATAAGTGTCCTGACGGAGGCTCATCACGTAAAGCATTGTAAGTTATATTGTTCTACTTATATTCCAAGAGTCACCGTTGCATGCCGGAACGAGAAATAGATTCAGTTTATTGAGAGGAGAAAAGGCTAGCATTGTTTTTTGAAAGATACGTGCATCTGTAGGGGGTCATTGATGACAATAGGCTTGCAATAGTTTGTTGCGAGATTGCTGACTACATAGGGGGCTGCTAAGAGTAAATTGTAGGCGACCAGAGACAAGAATTTGGACAACTCATCATCCGAGAGACAGTTTTATTTTTTTTTGTAGAATTATTCATAACGCAAATTTCAATAAGTACTTTAGATAGTGGTAGGAGTATTTCAATAATCAGAATAGGAGATATTATTTTTAGAGGATACTTTGAGGGTGAATTTATTTCAATAGATGTTTTTGTACCATATATGTGTTTTATTCCGTTAGTCTTTGACCTTATTTATCATATGTAAAGCAAAGGAGATATTGAAGCACGAGAATATAAAACCCTGAGATTAGAGCATTAAATAGTGTGATTAAATCATAAGTGCATCATTAAAATTAAATTTAATTAATTAATTAATTATCTAATCAATTGCTTTGAGCACACCGATCTTTGAATATCACATTATTTGATTTTTTTATTTTATTTGCCAATGATTTTTCTGTTCTATGTATATATATATATGTATATATATATATATATATATATATATATATATATATATATATATATAAATATAAATAAGCAAAATCATTGGCTAGTACTCGTAAAGTGAATGTGAATTTAGTTGGAAAAACATAAAATGATGAAGGGTCATCATTCCATACATTTCTGTGCAACTATATACACCGGTGTTTCGGCCTATTTGGGCTTCGTCAACATTTAATTTAACAAACAACTTTTTTAACTTGCTACACTATACTGACGAAGCCCAAATAGGCCGAAACACCGGTGTATATAGTTGCACAGAAATGTATGGAATGATGACCCTTCATCATTTTATTTTTTTCCAACTAAATTCACATTCACTTTACGAGTATTAGCCAATGATTTTGCTTATTTATTTTTATATTTGTACTCGATTATCCAACATCATTTTATATATATATATATATATATATATATATATATATATATATTTGTTATATGTTGTTATATATTTGTTAACGATTTGTTAAACAGAGTACCACTTGGTTTTATTCAACTGTATACCCAATAAACCTCAACCCCATTTTTATCTACCAGGTCAGCTGTTATTTTAAAGAAAGAAAATATAAATATATATATATATATATATATATATATATATATATATATATATATATATATATATATATATATATGTATATATCAAACATATGAAATAGAGAATGTGGAAAAATCCCCTTACGAACAATTCACACATCCACCATTTCGGGTTGGGAAAAATTTTTTGAATAGAATCAAAGATCCAAACACCAGTTCTTAGAAATGTGTTTCGCCCTCTTCAACCTCTCTGGGCTTATCAATAAAGATGAGAGGTTGAATATCTTTAGACACATTCCAATCAAAAAACAACATTCGAGACCTAGACATAGAAGGTGCGTAAATCTACGGCAAGTCCGACAATGACAGTCTCAAGTTTTAATTCCCTAATTACTTAAAGTAAGTAAAATATATGTTTAAAAACATGAGATGTAGATCCTTGAAACACACTCAGTGATCAAAAGATCCAAGGTTAATGGTTTGACGACCACTCGTACGAAATCAAACAGATGAAATAGAGAATGTGGAAAAATCCCCTTACGAACAATTCACACATCCACCATTTCGGGTTGGGAAAAATTTTTTGAATAGAATCAAAGATCCAAACACCAGTTCTTAGAAATGTGTTTCGCCCTCTTCAACCTCTCTGGGCTTATCAATAAAGATGAGAGGTTGAATATCTTTAGACACATTCCAATCAAAAAACAACATTCGAGACCTAGACATAGAAGGTGCGTAAATCTACGGCAAGTCCGACAATGACAGTCTCAAGTTTTAATTCCCTAATTACTTAAAGTAAGTAAAATATATGTTTAAAAACATGAGATGTAGATCCTTGAAACACACTCAGTGATCAAAAGATCCAAGGTTAATGGTTTGACGACCACTCGTACGAAATCAAACAGATGAAATAGAGAATGTGGAAAAATCCCCTTACGAACAATTCACACATCCACCATTTCGGGTTGGGAAAAATTTTTTGAATAGAATCAAAGATCCAAACACCAGTTCTTAGAAATGTGTTTCGCCCTCTTCAACCTCTCTGGGCTTATCAATAAAGATGAGAGGTTGAATATCTTTAGACACATTCCAATCAAAAAACAACATTCGAGACCTAGACATAGAAGGTGCGTAAATCTACGGCAAGTCCGACAATGACAGTCTCAAGTTTTAATTCCCTAATTACTTAAAGTAAGTAAAATATATGTTTAAAAACATGAGATGTAGATCCTTGAAACACACTCAGTGATCAAAAGATCCAAGGTTAATGGTTTGACGACCACTCGTACGAAATCAAACAGATGAAATAGAGAATGTGGAAAAATCCCCTTACGAACAATTCACACATCCACCATTTCGGGTTGGGAAAAATTTTTTTGAATAGAATCAAAGATCCAAACACCAGTTCTTAGAAATGTGTTTCGCCCTCTTCAACCTCTCTGGGCTTATCAATAAAGATGAGAGGTTGAATATCTTTAGACACATTCCAATCAAAAAACAACATTCGAGACCTAGACATAGAAGGTGCGTAAATCTACGGCAAGTCCGACAATGACAGTCTCAAGTTTTAATTCCCTAATTACTTAAAGTAAGTAAAATATATGTTTAAAAACATGAGATGTAGATCCTTGAAACACACTCAGTGATCAAAAGATCCAAGGTTAATGGTTTGACGACCACTCGTACGAAATCAAACAGATGAAATAGAGAATGTGGAAAAATCCCCTTACGAACAATTCACACATCCACCATTTCGGGTTGGGAAAAATTTTTTGAATAGAATCAAAGATTTTTCCCAACCCGAAATGGTGGATGTGTGAATTGTTCGTAAGGGGATTTTTCCACATTCTCTATTTCATCTGTTTGATTTCGTACGAGTGGTCGTCAAACCATTAACCTTGGATCTTTTGATCACTGAGTGTGTTTCAAGGATCTACATCTCATGTTTTTAAACATATATTTTACTTACTTTAAGTAATTAGGGAATTAAAACTTGAGACTGTCATTGTCGGACTTGCCGTAGATTTACGCACCTTCTATGTCTAGGTCTCGAATGTTGTTTTTTGATTGGAATGTGTCTAAAGATATTCAACCTCTCATCTTTATTGATAAGCCCAGAGAGGTTGAAGAGGGCGAAACACATTTCTAAGAACTGGTGTTTGGATCTTTGATTCTATTCAAAAAATTTTTCCCAACCCGAAATGGTGGATGTGTGAATTGTTCGTAAGGGGATTTTTCCACATTCTCTATTTCATCTGTTTGATTTCGTACGAGTGGTCGTCAAACCATTAACCTTGGATCTTTTGATCACTGAGTGTGTTTCAAGGATCTACATCTCATGTTTTTAAACATATATTTTACTTACTTTAAGTAATTAGGGAATTAAAACTTGAGACTGTCATTGTCGGACTTGCCGTAGATTTACGCACCTTCTATGTCTAGGTCTCGAATGTTGTTTTTTGATTGGAATGTGTCTAAAGATATTCAACCTCTCATCTTTATTGATAAGCCCAGAGAGGTTGAAGAGGGCGAAACACATTTCTAAGAACTGGTGTTTGGATCTTTGATTCTATTCAAAAAAATTTTCCCAACCCGAAATGGTGGATGTGTGAATTGTTCGTAAGGGGATTTTTCCACATTCTCTATTTCATCTGTTTGATTTCGTACGAGTGGTCGTCAAACCATTAACCTTGGATCTTTTGATCACTGAGTGTGTTTCAAGGATCTACATCTCATATTTTTAAACATATATTTTACTTACTTTAAGTAATTAGGGAATTAAAACTTGAGACTGTCATTGTCGGACTTGCCGTAGATTTACGCACCTTCTATGTCTAGGTCTCGAATGTTGTTTTTTGATTGGAATGTGTCTAAAGATATTCAACCTCTCATCTTTATTGATAAGCCCAGAGAGGTTGAAGAGGGCGAAACACATTTCTAAGAACTGGTGTTTGGATCTTTGATTCTATTCAAAAAATTTTTCCCAACCCGAAATGGTGGATGTGTGAATTGTTCGTAAGGGGATTTTTCCACATTCTCTATTTCATCTGTTTGATTTCGTACGAGTGGTCGTCAAACCATTAACCTTGGATCTTTTGATCACTGAGTGTGTTTCAAGGATCTACATCTCATGTTTATATATATATATATATATATATATATATATATATATATATATATATATAGTAATGTTTGAATAAAATAATAATAATTTAATTAATAATAATATAAATTTATATAAATAAATATTTTAAATAATAATAATAAATTATATTATAATAATAATAATAAAATATATATATATATATATATATATATATATATATATATATATATATATATATATATATAGATACAAGTTTTTATTGAGGTTGCAGTCAGTGTAAGGGGCAGGATGAGAGAAACTCTTTGTTACAATCGAGTTTTCGCAAAATTTATTTGCTTCGTCAAGATTAGCTAAAATGAGTATATAATTATAAATACAATGAAATTAAAGATAAAAGAACATTGTATAAAAAAGCACAAAAACTTACAACGTGAGGTTAGTTCATTAATTTAACATTTCAACAAAACATAATTATATAAAAATATCCTTATTTTAATCGTTTCCAAATTTCAATGTTTTAATTTTTACAATTTCTAATGAAAAATTTTGATTTATTAATTTAGTTCTAAATTTGATTAATGCCAGAAAGACACTCAATTAATGTCAATAAGACATTAAATAGGTATCTGTTTATTTTATTTTAAGTTGATAAAAACTAGTTTTTTGATTATTACTTACTAGCGCACTTTAAATTATGGAAGGTATAGATAGATATAAGTACATGTTTTGTTAATTATTGTTTTATTAACAAATTAAAGTGGCGTTAATTTTAAAAATTTAATTTTTGAAATTTTGTCAGGGAATTTACTATTCTTTAATTAGAATATCATTTATCGTAAGATAAAATATAATTATAGATGTTACTTAGTTTATTTATGTCTGTTCTTTTATTTACACATTGATATTTATTTATGCACACCATTTCTAAAAATTCTCTTTTATTTAGTTTATTTTCATGTTTTAATACCGTTGTTTCATCGAATTTGAATGTATGATTTTTGTTTATTGCATGATCTACTAATGCACATGTGTTTTTATTATTTCTAAGGTCGCTTTTGTGTGACGTTAGTCTACCTATTAAATTCCTGGATGTGTGTCCGATATATGACTTATCGCAATTTTCGCATGGTATTTTGTAAACTACATTTGAGCTTTCCATAATACTAATAGGTGTTTTAGTTTTTGTATATAGTGATGCTAATGTCTTTACATTTTTAGTTGCAATTTTAACTTGTGGGTAGTTCGTAAATACTTTAGTTAATTTGGGTGTTAATATTGGTATGTAAGGTAGTGATGCATAAGTAAATTGAGGTTGTAAAATTTGGTGATTTGGTGTTGTTGTTATATGTATGTCAGTCATTCTATTATTAGGGTTGTAATAATAATAATACATCGGACACACATCCAGGAATTTAATAGGTAGACTAACGTCACACAAAAGCGACCTTAGAAATAATAAAAACACATGTGCATTAGTAGATCATGCAATAAACAAAAATCATACATTCAAATTCGATGAAACAACGGTATTAAAACATGAAAATAAACTAAATAAAAGAGAATTTTTAGAAATGGTGTGCATAAATAAATATCAATGTGTAAATAAAAGAACAGACATAAATAAACTAAGTAACATCTATAATTATATTTTATCTTACGATAAATGATATTCTAATTAAAGAATAGTAAATTCCCTGACAAAATTTCAAAAATTAAATTTTTAAAATTAACGCCACTTTAATTTGTTAATAAAACAATAATTAACAAAACATGTACTTATATCTACTAGTTTTTATCAACTTAAAATAAAATAAACAGATACCTATTTAATGTCTTATTGACATTAATTGAGTGTCTTTCTGGCATTAATCAAATTTAGAACTAAATTAATAAATCAAAATTTTTCATTAGAAATTGTAAAAATTAAAACATTGAAATTTGGAAACGATTAAAATAAGGATATTTTTATATAATTATGTTTTGTTGAAATGTTAAATTAATGAACTAACCTCACGTTGTAAGTTTTTGTGCTTTTTTATACAATGTTCTTTTATCTTTAATTTCATTGTATTTATAATTATATACTCATTTTAGCTAATCTTGACGAAGCAAATAAATTTTGCGAAAGCTCGATTGTAACAAAGAGTTTCTCTCATCCTGCCCCTTACACTGACTGCAACCTCAATAAAAACTTGTATCTACATATTGTCAGTCAATAATACCAAACTACTTTATATATATATATATATATATATATATATATATATATATATATATATATATATATATATATATATAAAACAATTTTGAGTTTCGGTGGGTTGGAGTCAATAAAAGGGCTACTAGAAGACTATTTTTTAATTACTCAAGCTTTCGAATGTGTTTACATTCATTTTCAAGAGCTAAAAAGTAACTGATAAAGTGGAACAAAGATCATGTAAAAATACAACTTACCAGATAAATCTAGATTGGTAATTAAACTTGCTTACATAAATAAATACAAATAAGAGAAAAAATGTTAATAATCATCAAATGAATTCTTCCCAGACTGAATATTACAAAATAACTGCCAAAAGATTTAAATTTTTTGAATTTTGAATTTGAAATATAGATATTAAAATGAATTTTCAAAATTTTTAAGTGAAAAAGTATGCCAAACATCGACAAGTAGCTAAAATTGGGATATATTTAACTATATTACTGACATGATAATTTATTAAAAAAAAGATGTAAATAAGTAGAAGAAAAGAAAAAAAAATTTAAAAATTATTTTCGTAGTTTACAGAAGCACAAACGAATGTAACAGGATACGAAAAAAAAATTTTACATGTTATGGTGCTATGAATAAATTATAAAGAAATTATGTAGTTATAAATTTTACTTAAATTCTGAATTTCTGATCTTTTATTTAAACTATGATCACTTCTGCTTATAGATACCATTTCTAAAAAATTCTTTTTGAATTTATTATCTTCATTGCACAAACTTTGAATGTTGTCAAAGTCCATTACATGGTCTTTTTCAATCACATGTTCTGCCAAAGCACATGACGGTTTTTTTATTCTGCAATCGCTTTTGTGAGAAATAACGCGATTGGACAAATTCCTCCCAGTCTCGCCAATATATACAGCCTCACATACTTGTCGATGTTTGACATACTTTTTCACTGACATTGACTTAAAAATTTTGGCCTTGAAATGACCATTACCTTACGTGGTAGAGCTCAACGGACCGCAGTTTTCATGATCAGTGACTCCAAAACCCCTATATTTTCAGAGCGATTGTGTCGATTTATGTTGATTTGACCTTGAACTAGACGTGATAGAGGTCAGCGGACTAATGATTCGTCATCAGCGACACCAAAAACGCCCTAATATACTTTCTCAGAGCGACTGTCGATTTATCTTGATTTGACCTTGAAATGACCTTTACCTGGCGTGAAAGAGGTGAGCGGACCCCGGATTCGTGATCAGCCACCCCAAAAACCTCCTTGTAACATGCTTTCGTCAAATAGTCCGAAATCTAGTTTTTTTTTGTAAACCTGTATTATTTATGATATGATTGATATTTATTTTACAAATACTAATATTTTATTATTGCTGCAAAATGGATTTTTTGGAATTAATTAAAAAGTGTTATTAGTAAGTAATTTATTTATGAAAATTATATCAAAAATTTTAATAAATAAATTTGAACTTATAGGAAATTTTAATATTTATTATTTTTCTTGATTAAATTTTGAATTTTAGATTTTATTACAGGCACCGTCCTTTTAATTTTTGATGTACCAATAATAATGTGTAATAAGAAAATTAAATGGCTAAATACACCAGGTGGGGTTGAGCTGCTAAAAAGCTATCTAGGTCCATCTTTTTAGAGCAGATTAGTCCCAGTCTGCTACTCGATACTATTGACTGTGCTTCTCCAGTTCTTTCTATCCTCTGTCTTTTTCTGCTAGTCTCTAATTCCTGCCCTATATAAATTTTCCTTTACTTCCTGTAACCATTTATTCTAGTTCCTCCGCGTCTCCTTCTAACTCCAGGTTTCCATTGTAAAATTGAGTTTATAGTTGTTACGCTACCTGCTCTCCATATATGCCCCAACCATCTAACACTGTGCTGAAATCTGAAAATCTGGAATAATATCTACCCGGGTCGAAACATTTTTTTTAATATATGAAAATAGTTATTTATGAAACAGTTCGTGAAGTATGCTTTTTACGAATGCACGTGATGTTTAGAGCACAAGCGACAACGGAGCGAGTGCTATACATCGCTTAAGTTCGCAAAAAGTACTTCACGCACAGTTTCATACAATATTTTATCTACGATAAACAAATAAAAAAACTGTAACTCTTCATCACTGGAATTCATTCCTATTCTACAATTTTTAGAACTTATTTAAACATTCTAATTTCTTTCAAACCACAAAACTGTCAAATTTTTTTTTGTAATTTATTGCTCATTATGTCATCACCATGACAACGCGAAAGTTAAGGATATTTGATTATATGAAAGTGTGTCAAAAACAGTGCGAAAAAGTAAATCCCGTTTAAAATACATTGTTACTTCACGCACACGTTATCCATTAAATAGATCGATGCAGATCGGCCTTATATCGGATCCTCTACTATTAGTCCGTTCGCTGACGGTAAAATATTGCAAAACCCATAAATTTTAAAAAACCGCTTAGATCAGGGGTGGGCAATTACTTTTAAGCGCGGGCCAAAATGAAAGTTTCAAAATGTCTCTCGGGCCGGAGGACTATACCGGATATGTACGCTGTGCCCACGCGAATTTTTTTGGTGTAGTTTATTCCCTGCCCAAGAAATAAATACTATAAGTATTATTTTAAAGCATTTGGACAAAGAAATTTGACTGTTAATAATTAGAAAATGGTAATAATAAATTGTCCTACTTGGGAATACATGCGAAAAACTTGTGCCCAGTAAAATATGTCACGTAATTGAAAAAAAAATGGTCATTATATTAAATCATAAGAAGATCCAGAAAAAGAACCAGATAAAAAATGAAGATATTGAGCAAGTGGACAAAATGAAATACTTACTTAGGAGTCTGGATTACGGAAGATTTAAATTCGAAATCATAAATTCGATCAAGAATAGAGCAATTGAGGGTAGACTTTTTGAAGATGAGGACATTTCTGAGTCACCAAAGACTCAATCTGCAAATCTGATATTAGTTGATAAAATGTTGTATATCCACTCTATTCTTTTTTATGGTGCCGAAGCTTGGATTGTTAATGCTGACTTAATGAGAAAGCCGGAAGCTTTTGAGATGTGGCTTTTTGGGAGAATTTAGAAAATACCGTGGACCGATCATATACGAACAAAATGATGTTGCACGAAATGGAAAGAGACAGAGAACTTTTGACCTCCATTAAAAGGAGCCAGACAGCATATTTACGGCACATGCTCAGAAATGATATGTACGAGTTGTTCGAAGGAAAAAGGGGTCCTGGTAGTCGACAAATAATATCCTGGTTGAAAAACATTTGAGACTGGACCGGGTTAAACACACAGACGCTTTTAAGAAAAGCAGAAAATAGAGACGAATTTGCAATGGTGTTTTAGCCAACCTTCATTAGTGGAGTCGGCGTTAGAAGAATAATAATAAATTAATGGTAATTAAATAAATCAGTTATTGAAAGATTTTATTTTCTTATTTATTTATATTTTAACGATACAAATTAATTTATATTGATACATATTTTGTAAATATACCTAATATTAAATAAAATTATAAAAAAAAAGACAAACATTAAACGTTAAAATTAATAGAATACTCATTAAAAGTATAACTTCTATAATAGTTAATGCGAAACGTGAAATCGCGAATGTTCATGTGATATTATTTCTTCAAAATTGGGATCCAAATCACCTGTAGCAATCCTTAATACCGAGTGTAGATTTTCGTCAGTAATTTGTGATCGATATTTTTTTTTCGTGGAAACCATCAACGAAAAAGTTCTTTCACAAATATATGTCGAACCAAATAAAACTAGGTATTTTTGAACATAGTTTAAAAAATGTTTAAAATGTTCTGTATTCAAAGCACCGTAGAAAGCACTCAATTCGTTTGATTGAACATTTTCTTTTAATAAATTATTTGCCTGTAAGTCAATTAATTCTAGCTGAATTTCAACAGGAGCTTCTTGCACATCGAAATTGAAAGGTTGACTAATTAATGACAAAGGTTTTTCAATAGCTTTGAAATCTTGAAATCTTCTTTGGAATTCAGTATGCAGGTCTTGTGTTACTGAACTATATTTAAGAAAATCAGAATTTTTCAATAATTCTCGTCGTGTTTGTAATGATGGGAAGTGGTTTAATATTTTTTTATTAAAGTTCTCAGCAAATAAGTTTAGTTTTATCATAAATGCTTTGAAATTTGAGTGCATATTGAAAGCGAACTGGTTTTTCCCTTGTAAATTTACATTAAGTTCATTTAAATCTTTTACAATATCTACAGAAAACGACAAATCGTTTAGCCATGCCTCATTTTGCAATTCAGGAAAATCATGTAGTTTTTCTTTTATCGACAAGAAGGATACTATTTCATCAAGCAAATATTGAAATCTGTCCAAAACTTTACCGATGCTAAGCCATCTCACCTCAGTGTAGTAAGGAATTTCGTAAAAGTCACTTTCAATTTCTTTCAAAAATTCAACAAACTGTCGATGATTTAAGGCACGTTCCCGGATAAAATTTACAACTTTTGTCACAACAGTAACGACGTGATTCAATTTTAAAACTTTTCTACATAACACTTCTTGATGAATAATGCAGTGTAAAAATAATATGTCTTGTTCTGGCTGCAACTATTTTACTTTGTCGCTGATTCGTTTTAGTAAGCCCACATTTTTCCCTGTTAAACTAGGACAGCCATCCGTAGTGATGCTTACTATTTTGTTCCAAGGTAAATTTACTTTAACTAAACACTCTTCAACAGCGTTAAAGAAGTCTTCACCGGTAGTTGTATCTTTCATTGGATGCACACTAAGAAGTTCCTCGCGAATTTCACATTTTTTGTTAATGCCCCGAATAAATATTAATAATTGACTTGTGTCAGTAATATCGCAGGACTCATCCAACGCCAGAGAACAATATGTAAAATCAGCAATTTTTGTTTTTAGCTGGTCGAGTAAATTTCCTGAAATATTTTCGATCCGTCGTACTATTGTTCTCCTTGACAGGCTTAAATTTTCAAAAATATGTTTTTTTTTCAGGACAACATATCTCCGACACTTCTACCATGCACTGTTTAACAAATTCTGCTTCAGAAAAAGGTTTACATAACTTAGCAATTTTGTGTGCAATAACATAACTTGCTTGTGTGGTATATTTCTCGATGTTACTTTGTTTGCTAAAAATATTTTGTTGTTTATTTAAGTTTTTTGCTAAGTTGTCTGCAGCATTTTTAAGTTCTTCTAAAGAAAACGATGCATATTTTGGATGTTTTGATGTAAAATGCCTCTTTAAATTATATTCCTTGAAAACAGCAATGGTTTAATGGCAAACTAAACAAATTGCTTTCTTACCAATGTTCGTAAAAAGGTATTTTTCTGTCCATGCTTCATTAAAATTTCTGCATTCCAAATCAACTTTTCTTTTTTTAGATTGTATCATTTTGCAAATGCTTACAAATAAATATTTTAATACAATAAAATAAAAACAATGTTTTCAAATTTTACTTACAAAATGTCCTCCACTTTTTCAATTCATTATATATTTGCAAAATAACACACACTGTATCAAAAGAAATATGAGGAGTAATAGGAAATACGACCAGTGCTAAATCAAAATAAACTTATACGCGTCTTTCGAAGTAGTTGTAAAACTTCGGCAAAAATCGGTAACAATGAATTTTATACTGAAGTAGGTATTCCAAACAACCATACTTAATTCAGATTTAATAAATAAAGAATCATATTATTGGGACCAAAGTGCTGAGGTATTTAGATCATAAACTGTCAGTGATATGGTTGAAATAGATACCCAAACACCGAGTGCTTGTCTTGAGACCTTGAGAGTTAAATACGATTATTAATACCGAATAAACAATTATGAATCTCCGGGGATTTCCCTATATTTTAAAAGAAATTTAAAGTAAATAGTTACAATTAAACAGTTTTTAAAAATATAGTTAGCTAAGCCTGTTCGTAATTATAATACTCTCTATTATTTATATATTTAATAATTTATGTGAACACTATGCAAACTATTACTGTTGATTTCAACAAAATCACATAAAAGGGATTAAAAAGATTAGGTACTTGCGGGGTTTTTCAACGGGCCGGACAAAGTAAGCGAAAGGGCCGGACCCGGCCCGCGGGCCGGCTTTTGCCCACCCCTGTGCTATAGCCTTATTCTTTAACTATATCGCTGTAATAACATTGTTTCTAGACAGGTAAATTATCATTGTATACTGGGCGTACCAATCAAACTGGTTTTTTTTTTCAATTTTCACAACACCCTGTGGAATATTCTAGCCTTTATACAATATTGAAATTAAAACCCAACTATAGCCCCAGGTTTTCTTAACGTTCTGTTTGTTATTCATTCGCTTATGTTGGATAATAAAAAAGTTAGGGACTTTAACAATTAAACATGTTCTTTATCAATACATGGTGTTTCTAAATAAGTGCGACAAACTTTAAGGGGTAATTCTGCATGAAAAAATAATGATCGTTTACTTGATAAAGCTATGTCCGCAAATGCTTGCAAATATAAAATTCTTTTGCCAAACGATCATTATTTTTTCATGCAGAAATTACCCCTTAAAGTTTGTCGCACTTATATTTAGAAACACCTGTATCGATAAAGAACATGGCTAGTTGTTAAAGTCCTTAACTTTTTATTATCCAACGTAAGCGAATGAATAAAAAAACAGAATGTTAATAAAACCTGGAGCTATAGTTAGGCTTTGATTTAAATATTTTATAAAGGCTAGAATATTCCACAGGGTGTTGTGAAAATTGAGAAAAAAAACCCAGTTTGATTGGTACACCCGGTATACAATGAAAATTTACCTGTCTATCAACAATATTATCATAGCTATTTTGTTAAAGAATAAGGCTATAACATATTAAAAAAAATTACTTAAATCGGACAACAGGTTTGGGAGATACGAGACATCAAAAATTACCCATTTTTTTGGGGTGCCCGTTTTTCGTGCCGGTGAGTGTAGATTAAATTAGAAGTTCATTGTAAAAAAGGAAGTAAACAAAAACACGAGAAAAATGAATTTATATAAGTAAATAGGTAAGTAAATATTATAGATTAAAATAAGTACAGAAAATATATAATTATAGAGATATATAATCACTTATTGTACCTTCATTTAAGGCTAACTTTAAAAGTAAAGCAGATCTGCTATTATTCATGTTTAAAAACAAAAGGCACACAAAACACTAAGTACGATTAGGACCGCGAATCTACAACAGATAAATGTCTGGAAACCGTTACACAGGGTTGCCAAAAAACGGAAGTCACACCGAGCGGTGTGGTATACGGAAGACGCTACGCGTTGTGTACATAGCCTGTATAGTAGCACGGGAGCGACACTAGCGCTGGTGATATACCGTCGAACTAAAATCTGATCTTATGAGTATGTTAGATACGATATGACTTCCAGCGAAATTTTTAATATAAGCCTTCTGATACCATCTAGTAGCCAAATTCGTAAAAATATAGGCAAAACGTTGTGACTTCCGAAATCGGAAGTCATAACGGTATATATGAAGTAACAACGTATTACGAGAATCTACTTTGGAAGTCACATGGATACATGTATTAATATATATATATATATATATATATAAATCGGTATCTCAATGCCCAGTCACATCATCACCCCGCCCAACTCAGTTCAGTTGTCAACACTCTTGTTTCTCGCTCTATAAGGCTTAGTGACGACAATCATAAACCATCTGAAATAAATTCAATAAGGCAAACACTCTTACAAAACGGCTACCATAAAACCCAAATCAATAGGAGCATTCAGAAACATCTAAATCCCATTCCATCTAATAAAGAAAACTTGCCGCCCGATCAACCCAAAATCTTTCTACCTTTTATCAAAGGTGTCACTGACAAGATTAGTAGAATTCTTACCCCTCTAAATATCAAAACCGTCTTCACTACTCACTCCAAGTTGTGCAATCTTGTCAGATCCGTAAAAGACCAAATCCTCAATGAAGACCATGGTGTCTACGAGATACCTTGTTCCAGTTGCCCACGGACATACATAGGACAGACAAACCGACGAATCCAAAACCGTATCTACGAACATTCCATATTTGTAAAACATTCCGACACTACTTCAGCCCTTGCCCAACATCATATTCAGACAGGTCACCAAATAGATTTCGAGAAAGCAAAAACCATCGCCCCTGTCCGCTCCTTAAAATCGAGAATCATCCGTGAAGCCATCGAAATTGAAAAACGCCCTCACAGCCTAAACACACGCGATGACGCCAAAAGACTGCCGGCAACATGGCGACCGCTGCTTCGGCGAATCCCCACGTCAGTCGATCCCACTCAGGCCTCTCCCGCGCATACAGTTCCCGCGCGCACTGAGAGTATAAAAGGAGCTACACAGGCGAAGACAGGTCGTCACTCGACACTGAGGAGTAGGCAGATTGAGACCTCAGTGCCGCTTGACCGTTCTCCTAGAGAACAAGACACTACTGGTACGTCACGAGTGAGGGGAGTAGGCAGATTGAGACCCCGAACTCGAACGGAACCATACCCCTCTTGATAATGGCTCCAAAAAGGGTGCCGAAACGTCGAGTTATAAATTCTCAACGCGGTTCTTCCCGAGAACTTAGTAATTTTCATATATATATATATATATATATATATATATATATATATATATATATATATATATATATATATATATATATATATATATATATATATATATATATATATATATATATATATATATATATATATATATATATATATATATATATATATATATATATATATATATATATATGCCGAAACACCGGTGTATATAGTTGCACAGAAATGTATGGAATGATGACCCTTTCATCATTTTATATATTTCCAACTAAATTCACATTCACTTTACAAGTATTAGCCAATGATTTTGATTATTTATTTTTATATATATATATATATATATATATATATATATATAAAAACATGAGATGTAGATCCTTGAAACACACTTTGGTTTAAAATGGTTTAAAAAAATCCAACCCGAAATGGTGGATGTGTGAATTGTTCGTAAGGGGATTTTTCCACATTCTCTATTTCATCTGTTTTATATATATATATATATATATATATATATATATATATATATATATATATATATATATATATATATATTGTTATGATCTGCTTCTTATTAATTTTATATTAACTATTATTTATTTGATTAATTATTTAATTGTCGCAAATCATATATAAAAATTGAATAAAAAATCTCAGGGTGCCTTTTTTATACTATTAAAAAAAATCCAAATTATCTCACGTTATACTTATCTTCTCTCGTGGGTTCAGTATCTCTGAGTTGATCCTAATCGGGATAAAATAGGGAAAAGAAATAAAGCAAAATATTAACATAAAAATACAGAATTGTCTTTTATTTATCAAAATCAATACTCTGAAATCTATTGAATCTAAAAACCTGTGGACACAGATGTCCGAATGAAATTTTTACCACTTAAATTTATTATAGTAAAAAAAAACAATTTATCGGTTTGTTCCCGATGACTTTGGTAAAACAAACTAAACAAAACAAATTTATGTATTCGCAAGATTACCTATATTTACTATTTACTTTTTGAAATATTGGAATTTTAATTCATATGCTTTTTACTCAAAAATTTAGTTTCCGAACATAAAAATCTCTTTCACATAAATTGACTGACCTTTTGCTTCACTCACTCTGATGTCTTCTCGTGACCCAAAACAGCTCTCCCTAATTGATTATGTTAAAGGCTACTCATCAAAGCCCTCTTCGTTCTCCAGCTTCAAAACTATCAGCATACCAGCACCAATTCTCCAACAAGCCGGGCCTCTTTTGACACGTACTCGATTCCAACAAAACTCCAAAAATTCTCTGCTCTCCTTCTCACAATAATACAGAATCAAAGAGGTATTTCGTCTCAATTTGATCTGTCTCTCGTTCCACTTTTCAACACTATTCTCCACTATCAAACAGCCACTGGTATCTGCTAACTATCTATCCACGAAAACGTCGAACCGCTCCTTAGCGATGCCAAAAACATAATGCCTTCCTTTTCAAACTCTCTCAATCATTCTAACTACTTTTCCCCTTCCACATTGCCAAGCATCAGAAACCTCGACTTTTCCATTCGACAAACAAAACAGTCATTTTCAAAATTATTCCGACAATCCTAATTACTTTCGGAGAAACTCTCCAACATATACTCGTGTTGAAATAAAGATATTAAAATTCCAACTTTCTTTTCAATTATTAATTTCGAGAAATTTATAATTACCTATACCCTAAACAATCTTTTTCCATTTTAAATCTAAATACATCGTTATTTTCACTTTAATTATTCACAAAAGTCTTTAATGGTTCATCGGAAAGCTCATTTAAAGAGAAATCTACTTACATCCAAACTACATTCTAAGAAATATCTACAGCTCAATATACAGGGTGTATCAAATTTATGTGCCCGCGTTATTTAAAAAAAATTTAATTTAATTTTTATTTTGCCTTTGATAAAATTGAAAACACAATAATATATATATATTTTATTTTTTTTTATTTTTTTCTAGTTTTTATTTTTCTAGTTTTCATCTAAATTTAAACATTTGTATTTTTAGATTGTCTTGATAAAGGAAATAAATTGTCCGAAAGCTCGACAAAAGTTCAAAGTGTTTCACTTCTAATCAGCCCAAAACACATTGACTGCATTCCCCAAAATTATTCTTTTTGTATTATTAACAGTCACTACATATTAATAATTATATATATATATATATATATATATATATATATATATATATATATATATATATATATATATATATATATATAGATATATATATATATATATATATATATATATATATATATATATATATATATATATATATATATATATATATATATATATATATATATATAAACTAGAAATGATCACAGCTGATTAGTAATTATCAATTTACAAATTATTGGGTTAACAGCTGAAATGGAAGACTCAGTGTACTCTTTTCTACGATTCCAATATTTCGTTAACAGTCGTTAACATCATCAGGGACGCTGAAATAATATTAATGGTATAATAGTGAAACTGGGTATTAAAAAACAACTCACCAGTTGAGATTTTAGTCAACGATGTTATAAATGTGTAAAAAAGCGGCATTAACAAAAAGAATTGCAGTGAATGTTATTAAAAATTAAAAAATATAACAAATATAAAAAAATGGAACTATAATATAAATAACTATGCTAAAAAACCACTAATTATTAAAATCTTTTAAATTCGTCGCACAGAAAGGTATTAGAGACAATTATGTCAATATACTGTCAATTATGACAGAAAGAGGTAGTATATTATGAACTAGAATCTAAACTAAAATCTTTATTGACATTTAAGTTTTTATCAAGTTCAAGAAGGAAAGAATAGATCTCTGTTAATTGTTTAATATCTGTTCTTTTATTAATTGTCTGTTCATTCTGATAAATAAATGTGTTAGGTGTTATAAATAAATGATAAATAAACAGGTGCTCTTTAGCTACACATGTTGTAAATGAAAGCCATAATATGGACTTTGAATCTATAAAAATTTTAACAAATGAAAAGAACTATCACAAAAGAACTTTTCTTGAAATGGCATTTATTTATCAGAATGAACAGACAATTAATAAAAGAACACATATTAAACAATTAACAGAGATCTATTCTTTCCTTCTTGAACTTGATAAAAACTTAAATGTCAATAAAGATTTTAGTTTAGATTCTAGTTCATAATATACTACCTCTTTCTGTCATAATTGACAGTATATTGACATAATTGTCTCTAATACCTTTCTGTGCGACGAATTTAAAAGATTTTAATAATTAGTGGTTTTTTAGCATAGTTATTTATATTATAGTTCCATTTTTTTATATTTGTTATATTTTTTAATTTTTAATAACATTCACTGCAATTCTTTTTGTTAATGCCGCTTTTTTACACATTTATAACATCGTTGACTAAAATCTCAAACTGGTGAGTTGTTTTTTAATACCCAGTTTCACTATTATACCTTTAATATTATTTCAGCGTCCCTGATGATGTTAACGACTGTTAACGAAATATTGGAATCGTAGAAAAGAGTACACTGAGTCTTCCATTTCAGCTGTTAACCCAATAATTTGTAAATTGATATATATATATATATATATATATATATATATATATATATATATATATATATATATATATATATATATATATATATATATATATATATATATACATATATATATATATATATATATATATATATATATATATATATATATATATATATATATATATACATATATCAAACAAATGAAATAGAGAATGTGGAAAAATCCCCTTACGAACAATTCACACATCCACCATTTCAGGTTGGGAAAAATTTCTTGAATAGAATCAAAGATCCAAACACCTGTTCTTAAAAATGTGTTTCGCCCTCTTCAACCTCTCTGGGCTTATCAATAAAGATGAGAGGTTGAATATCTTTAGACACATTCCATCAAAAAACAACATTCGAGACCCAGACAAAGCAGGAGCGTATATCTACGCCGCATAATCTGACCATGACAGCCTCACGTTTTAATTCCCTAATTACTATAAGTAAAATATATGTTTGAAAAACAAAAAAAAAAGATGTAAATCTTTGAAACACACTCAGTGATCAAAAGATCTAAGTTATTGGTTTACCGACCAAACGTAACTAAATCAAACAAATGAAATAGAGAATGTGGAAAAATCCCCTTACGAACAATTCACACATCCACCATTTCAGGTTGGGAAAAATTTCTTGAATAGAATCAAAGATCCAAACACCTGTTCTTAAAAATGTGTTTCGCCCTCTTCAACCTCTCTGGGCTTATCAATAAAGATACATATATATACATATATATATATATATATATATATATATATATATATATATATATATATATATATATATATATATATATATATATATATATATATATATATATATACATCCTACTATCAATTTGGCATCGATACATTATGCATTTACCATCGATTTGGCATCGTCTTGCAAAGTGGCATCTGTATATCGATGCCACTTTACACTACCTTAATAACTTTTTTTCTGCACTTGTTACCAGAAGTCTAATCAACTCGGTAGTTAGAGATTTGATTTCTTGATGTTACTTTAATATATCAGCTTTCTTTGTTTATCCCTTACTAAGTTATATAAGTTTATTCCATAAAATGTTTGAGTCCAAAATGATGGTACAGTGAAAATATTATATACATTTAGTTCAGTGTTTTACCGTTTTGTCGCTGCCGCTATATACATGAAAACGTATATCCCACTTTCATTATCAATCATTTTGGCATCAGAAATTTGGCATCACTGTTGAATATAATATTATCCACACCGAAAAATAGGCAATTTGAGAATGTATATATTATTTTCATCAACAAATCATTCTGGCATCATGTTGTTTTCACCCAATTTTGAAAAAATATGAAAACTTTGTATTATCCACGTCCGTCTGTCTGTAATCACAACTCCTCCGTCAACATACCAGCTAGAATGACAAATGAGGTGTCAACTGAAAGCTGATAATCCAAGGATGGTACTAAAGGTGAGATATTTGACCTTGGCGGTCTGTTTGTCGGTCTGTCCGACCGCGAATATAATTCCTCCATCATTATACCAGGTAGAATGACAAATGAGGTGTCAAATGAAAGCTTATAATCCAAGGATGGTACTAAAGGTGAGATATTTGACCTAGGCTGTCTTTCCGTCGGTCCGTACGACCGCGAATATAACTCCTTCGTCATTATACCAGGTAGAATGACAAATAAGGTGTAAAATGAAAGCTTATAATCCAAGGATGGTACTAAAGTTGATATATTTGACTTATGCGGTCTGTGCGTCGGTCCCTCCGACCGCGAATATAACTCCTCCATTATTATACAAGCTTGAATGATAAATGAGGTGTCAAAAAAATGCTTATAATCCAAGGATGGTACTAAAGGTGAGATATTTGACCTAGGCTGTCTTTCCGTCGGTCCGTACGACCGCGAATATAACTTCTCCGTCATTATACCAGGTAGAATGACAAATGAGGTGTCAAATGAAAGCTTATAATCCAAGGATGGTACTAAAGGTGAGATATTTGACCTAGGCTGTCTTTCCGTCGGTCCGTACGACCGCGAATATAACTCCTCCGTCATTATACCAGGTAGAATGACAAATGAGGTGTCAAATGAAAGCTTATAATCCAAGGATGGTACTAAAGTTGACATATTTGACTTGGGCGGTCTGTGCGTCGGCCCCTCCGACCGCGAATATAACTACCAGCTTGAATGATAAATGAGGTGTCAAATAAAAGATTATAATCCAAGGATGGTACTAAAGGTGAGATATTTGACCTAGGCTGTCTTTCCCTCGGTCCGTACGACCGCGAATATAACTTCTCCGTCATTATACCAGATAGAATGACAAATGAGGTGTCAAATGAAAGCTGATAATCCAACGATGGTACTAAAGGTGAGATATTTGACCCACGCTGTCCTTCCGTCGGTCCGTACGACCGGGAATATAACTCCTCCGTCATTATACCAGGTAGAATGACAAATGAGGTGTCAAATGAAAGCTGATAATCCAAGGATGGTACTAAAGGTGAGATATTTGACCTTGGCTGTCTGTCCGTCGGTCTGTCCGACCGCGAATATAACTCCTCGATCATTATACCAGGTAGAATGACAAATGAGGTGTCAAGTGAAAGCTTATAATCCAAGGATGGTACTAAAGGTGAGATATTTGACCTAGGCTGTCTTTCCGTCGGTTCGTACGACCGCGAATATAACTCCTCCATCATTATACCAGCTTGAATGATAAATGAGGTGTCAGATGAAAGCTTATGATCCAAGGATGGTACTAAAGGTGAGATATTTGACCTAGGCTGTCTTTCCTTCGGTCCGTACGACCGCGAATATAACTTCTTTGTCATTATACCAGGTAGAATGACAAATGAGGTGTCAAATGAAAGCTGATAATCCAAGGATGGTACTAAAGGTGTGATATTTGACCTAGGCGGTCTGTCCGTCGGTCCGTACGACCGGGAATATAACTCCTCCGTCATTATACCAGGTAGAATGACAAATCAGGTGTCAAATGAAAGCTGATAATCCAAGGATGGTACTAAAGGTGAGATATTTGACCTTGGCGGTCTGTCCGACTGCGAATATAACTCCTCGATCATTATACCAGGTTGAATGACAAATGAGGTGTCAAATGAAAGCTGATAATCCAAGGATGGTACTAAAGGTGAGATATTTGAGCTTGGCGGTCTGTCCGTCGGTCTGTCCGACCGCGAATATAACTCCTCGATCATTATACCAGGTAGAATTACAAATGAGGTGTCAAATGAAAGCTTATAATCCAAGGATGGTACTAAAGGTGACATATTTGACTTAGGCGGTCTGTGCGTCGGCCCCTCCGACCGCGAATATAACTCCTCCATTATTATACCAGCTTGAATGATAAATGAGGTGTCAAATAAAAGATTATAATCCAACGATGGTACTAAAGGTGAAATATTTGACCCAGGCTGTCCTTCCGTCGGTCCGTACGACCGGGAATATAACTCCTCCGTCATTATACCAGGTAGAATGACAAATGAGGTGTCAAATGAAAGCTAATAATCCAAGGATGGTACTAAAGGTGAGATATTTGACTTTGGCGGTCTGTCCGTCGGTCTGTCCGACCGCGAATATAACTCCTCGATCATTATACCAGGTAGAATGACAAATGGGGTGTCAAATGAAAGCTTATAATCCAAGGATGGTACTAAAGGTGAGATATTTGACCTAGGCTGTCTTTCCGTCGGTTCGTACGACCGCGAATATAACTCCTCCATCATTATACCAGCTAGAGTGATAAATGAGGTGTCAAATGAAAGCTTATAATCCAAGGATGGTACTAAAGGTGAGATATTTGACCTAGGCAATCTTTCTGTCGGTTCGTACGACCGCCAATATAACTCCTCCGCCATTATACCGGGTAGAATTACAAATGAGGTGACAAATGTCAAAGTTTAGTAAAAATGACTCAAAATTAGTAAATTCGTATATCAATCCACGCAAAGTTTCACGTAAAATTCAAATATCGTCTTCCAGTTCTACTTTCGATTACTTTGGGTGAAAACCTAGGACTTACGAAGTCCAATTACTTGTTTTGTTTAAAAATAAGGCATATCATAGACATGCCTTAGGCATCATAGAAGACAATGACACAGAAAAATCAAAACACAGCAGCATGTCAAAAAGGCCTTAGTTATGTATCTTCGGTCCTGTTAGTCCAATCGTGATGTATAGCACCTCAAATGATAGGATTTGACAAACAGAATACAATGACATAGAAAAATCAAATACAACAGCATGTCAAAAGGGCCTTAGTAGCGTATATTCGGTCCTATTAGTCCAATCGTGACGTACAGCATCTTAAATAATAGGACTTCATAAATAGAATCAAATTTGACACAAACAAATCAAATACAGCAACAAGTCAAAAGGGCCTTTGTTATGTATCTTCGGTCCTATTGGTCCAATCGTGACATACAGCAACTCAAATGATAGGGTGAAACGAACAGAATACAATGACACAGAATAATCAATTACAGCAACATGCCAAAAGGGCCTTATTTACGTATCTTCGCTCCTATTGGTCCAATCGTGGAGTACAGCACCTCAAATAACTGGATTTGTCAAATAGAATACAATGACATAGAAAAATCAAATACAGCAGCATGTCAAAAGGGCCTTAGTCTTGTATCTACGGTCCTATTGGTCCAATCGTGATGTTCAGCACCTCAAATAATAGTATTTGACAAATAATATAAAATGGCACAGAAAAATCAAATACAGCAACATGTTAAAAGGGCCTTAGTCATGCAGCTTCGCTACAATTGATCCAATCGTGACGTACAGCGCCTCAAACGATGGGATTTAACGGGCAGAATGCGGCTGTAGACAAATCAAAATGGCGGCATGTAATAGCACCTTAAAATTGTAGAAATAAAATGGATTAACGCACAGAGGTGTATGACATATTATGTTACAGTATTTAACAAATTGAATACGATTACATATGTCCAGTTTTTGACAAGTGACTTCTCTACATGATAAACGCGAAAAGGCTCCGTTCGTTCACTGTTCGACATAGGCCTCCCGTTCACTGCATATATCCACTGCTTCCTGAAGCCGTGACATAAGAGGATAGAATTTAACGAATTAAACGACAAAGAAGACTAATGGCCCAAGAGGTGTGAGACATTTTTGAGTAGGTATTTTAGGCAACGTGAAAATTTTACAGGTGACTCTTCCACGATAGCCTAATACAAAAATGCCGGTCTGGCTGGAGGGTAGCGGTTATTTTCCCCAAAAATCCCCCCCAAAGTTAGAAAAAGCGTACAAATTGTTATTACAAAAAAATATCATTGACGTGACTTTAGGTAAATTTAAATATTCAAATATAAAGGAAATAAACAGGCCAGGCGATTTGAGGGCGATTTTAACTCTGCAAGATACTTGCATGGGCGCCCCAGGATTATTTTCAAGGGGCGCATCTGAGCTTTCTGAGCTGAGATTTCATCTGAATCTGTACATACTGTTAACGAGTATAAAATATACAACTATACATGCATAGCTATGTACATTCCTTCCCGACAGGGAGGTGCAATTGTTATTTTGACAGGGTATTTTTTAATATTAAAAATAAATATTCTAAAAAAGACAGGATTTTTTTGGTGAAATCTTACAACTGCCAGCTGATCAAACAAATTACACGTGCATGTAAATGAAAAGCATTATAGGTAAGCAGCAGTATGAGAAAGAGCGTATACCGATAGCTGTTTGCGTTCTCTGTTGTAGCTGAACGGAGTCCGTTCGCTCGAGAAAAGTAACGTGATCTGGCGATTCCCATGTTTTTGGGCCGCGAAAGGTTAGAGTAATTATTATATATTATAGTGTTTTAAATAACTTTTTATTAATTTTGCAAATATAATAGAAAAAGATAAATTTATTATTATAAATATAGTTAGGTACAGGTAGAAAAGTATAAAACTATAAACTAAATTAATTCTGTGTCCGAATCTTGTATTTCTTCTTCAAACTCCTCATCTGAGCTTAAATATTCATTATCTTCTTCTTCAGACTCCTCTCGAGACCCAGATTCCTCTTCTACATGTAAATAGTTGTAATATGTATTTAGAATTAATTAAAAATTAATTAGTGATTAATTAATTGAGTTGCTACGTATTCTCTCTCCTTTTATATGGAGTCGAAGCCTGGACAATTACCGGCGCATCTGAAAAAATCTTGCCATTGTTGAGATGTGGTGTTATCGAGTAATGTAAAAAATATCATGGATATACTCAGCTCGTGATATACTGAGTTTATTTTTTTGTTATATTTAGATTACACTCCACTAATTTAAATTTTTCAACTAGGATAGACATCGTATTCCCTGTTCTCTTTTTTCTTGCTTTCCTTATATAACCAATCACATCACGTTTTTTATTTCTTAGTATATGACCAAAGTAGCTCATTTTTCTTTCCTTCATAGTGTAGTTCTTTTGCCTTTTTCATCTTTCCTAATGTTTCCGTGTTTGTTACGTTTTGTGTCCATTATATTTTTTACATTATTCGATAACACCACACCTCAACAATGGCAAGATTTTTTCAGATGCGCCCGTGATTGTCCAGGCTTCGACTCCGTATAAAAGGACAGAGTATACGTATTAACTCAATTAATTAATCATTAATTAATTCTAAATACATCTTACAACTATTTACACATCGTGTAGAAGAGGAATCTGGGTCTCGATGGGAGTCCGACGAAGAAGAAGAGAATGAATTTTTAAGCTCAGATGAGGAGTTTGAAAAAGAAATACCATATTCGGACACAGAATTAATTTAGTTTATAGTTTTATTAGTTTTATACTTTTCTACCTGTACTTATATTTATAATAATAAATTTGTCTTTTTCTATTATATGTGCAAAATTAATAAAAAGTTATTTAAAAAACTATAATATATAATAATTACTCTAACCTTTCGAGGCACAACAACATAGGAATCGCCAGGTCACGTTATTTTTCTCGAGCGAACGGACTCGCTCAGCTACAACAGAGAACGCAAACAGCTATCGGTATACGCTCTTTCTCACACTGCTGCTTACCTATAACGCTTTTCATTTACATGCACGTGTAATTTGTTTGATCAGCTGGCAGTTGGAAGATTTCACCAAAAAATCCTGTCTTTTTTAGAATATTTATTTTTAATATTAAAAAATACCCTGTCAAAATAACAATTGCACCTCCCTGTCGGGAAGGAATGTACATAGCTATGCATGTATAGTTGTATATTTTATACTCGTTAACAGTAATGTACAGATTCAGATGAAATCTTCTGAAGTTCAGATGCACCCCCTGAAAATAATCCTGGGGCGCCCATGCAAGGATCTTGCAGAGTTAAAATCGCCCTTAAATCGCCTGGCCTGTTAATTTCCTTTATATTTAAATATTTAAATTTACTTAAAGTTACGTCAATGATATTTTTTGTAATAACAATTTGTACCCTTTTTTTAACTTTGGGGGGGGGGGATTTTTGGGGAAAATAACCGCTACCCTCCAGCCAGACCGGCATTTTTGTATTCGGCTATCATGGAAGAATCACCTGACAATTTTTCAGGTTGCCTAAAATACCTACTCAAAAATGTCTCACAGCTCTTATACTATAAACAAGGCAGCGTGCGGGAAAAACAGGACCATCCTTTGTATACTCCACAGGAAAGCATTATATATTCAACGTTAGAATTATGTTATAGTATAAGGGTATATATTTTTAAATGATAAATATATTTGTTTATTTAGTACATTCCGTACGTTTTTTAAACATGATCAGGAGAATTTGTTGCCTGAAGTCTATAAAAGAATTTCCTAACAATCCTTGTGTTATGGATTATTTTTGAGAATGTGTTTAAAAGGTAGCTTACATGCTTATTGTTCAATGGTCTTATCAGTTTTAAGCGCTTGTCTTTTTGTAGGGCTATTGTGATTTCAACCATTCTTGCGGGACAATGCCTTTTCAGTAAATGAAGTGAATATTGTTATACATTTAATTTTTTTCCTCAATTAATTGGATGCCCCCTACTGGTGTTTGGTCTAAGCTTACAGCTTTTCCCCATTGAAGCTATTTTATAACTAATTATAATTAGGGGTACGGAATTTTCGCAAACAAAAACATGAATTTCGCATTTACTTTTTTTATAATTACAAAATTTCGCATTTATTTTTAACTACGAGTAAAACAACAGAAAACATTAAGTAAAAGCTAGCATCGTTGTAATTTCGACATTCGACTCCTTAAGAGCTGTTCTTCGATCTGTCACTACAATATTATATGTGCTGAAGAATCGTTCTGCGTCTACGCTGTTCGTTGGACTCCAAATGCTCTGTAATGCTGCTTTAGCAAATGACGGAAAACTGCACTGTGTAGCAATTGTGTCTTGTGTCACACATATATAGGTCATCTGTTGCAAATTCTTTGACTCGATCACTCAAAATTGTTTTAGGGCGTCCCATTTTAGGGGATACTTTAAGTAACTTTATGTTACTATGAAAACTTTTTTGATAGACCATGTTCTTAATAAAAATTGACGGAATGAGCACTGATTGTCCTGTTTGACTAATTTATATGTTTAGAAAATAAGAATTAGCCGACTTTTATTCCTACTTAGATTTTTACCAATACAAAAGACCGAAATGCAGATAACAACAGTCAGATTATTTATATTTCTCAAAGAATCAACATTGAAAAATATCAATTCCTTATCTTATCTTTATCTATTTAATGATGAACAATGAAAGTTCCTTCTGTTTCAACACGTGTTAGAAAAATAAACAACCTTTCAAAAATTATGTACAATAGAAAACTTTCCGTAAAATCTTTCCATGCCTTATTTACTACGTAACTACCTACTTATTTACGGGCGAGTTGGGCACCTGCAGGTATTTCGCGGAAATAAACAAAAACTCCATATTTCACATTTATCGCATTTATGTTCAAAATTTCGCCGAAACTCGCATCTACTTCGTAAAAACGAAAATTCCGTAACCCTAATTATAATAAAACAGTTGGTCCAGAATCATTATCTCGTTGACTGTTTCTTGTTTATCGTTGATAATTCTGCCGTTTGAACCTTCTGATAATCCATATATTTTCTCTATCTGCTCTTAAAGTGTGTTTATTATATTATTTTCTTTCTCATTTAATTTACACCGATCCAGACTAGTATAGCTCCATATAACAGTTCTAGTTCTGCAGTAACGAATCAATACTTTTATTTAGCACATTAATTTTTGTTTTGTCTTCGGGTCTATTAAATAATTTTCTTGCACTGTTTCTCGCAATTTTTAATTATACATTTATTACTCTACTTGTCTTATTTTTTGAATATACGACTTGAATAAAGACTTTAATGTTTTTCCAGTCGTTATTGTTTAGTAGACTGGAATATTGAGATATTAATTCTTTACATTACATATTTGTCTTTCGGTGATTTTCTATTATTAATATGAAGCTGGAAGTGTTAGGTTACACTGGTTTTTGATATTTGGTCCAGAGTTCCCTCTCAATTCTTTTGTCGGATTTCTCTTTAATATTATCGCAGCTGCATGCACTGGTACTAGGTTCTGAGTGCTCAGGTGACTTTTGAAGGACTCCCAATTACTCTATTTCGTCCACTTCTTCTGAGGTGGGTTCAGAAGTGGATATCAACTTCTATTCCATTATTCCATATCTATTTATATGCCATCTAATGATTTTACTTTAAATTTAGCTGCTTGATCTTATTCATGAGAAATAAAATTTTTGTTATTTTTGCTACTTAGCATAAAGCATTAGAAAGTCTGTAAGCTTTTTTTGTGAACTGCTGAAGTGCGTCCTATAAAAGTAGACATATTTTCATGAAAAACATGTTTTCATGAAAATTCTTTAATTTTATTCAATATGTTCAATACAGCGATTTTAACGGTTTTACAAATTTTTTATGTCGATGCCGTGCGCATAATACGATTCTGAAAGCTCTGAAAAATAGTTATTTTTTTCTTCAATTATCTCAGCTGATTTTTTTATTTACGAGTCATTTCTTCAGATTTGGGAACACTTAATAATCGGAGGGGGCGAAGTCAGGAGACTAAGCCGCATGAGAAAGTAATTCGAACGCCAACTCGAATTTTTGCTACTGTGACAACGCTCTTGTGAGTCGATGTATTGCCTTAGGTCTTGAGAACACTTTAAGGAACACTTTTTTCTTCTGTTTATAGAGTCGTTTTTCATTCATCACATACCGGAACTCACCACATAAATTTTGAAGACCCTGACATCAAAACTGTATTAAATTATATGTGATCTAAGTGTCTTATAGAAAAAGTCAGAATAGATAGAGTAGAACACTTATAAAAAAAATTGTAACAAGCAATTGGACATCCTAAGTTCTAATTTTTCACCCAAGGTGACCGGAAGTTGAACCGGCAGTCGATATTTGAACTCTTCGTGTAACTTTTTGTCAGTTGATATGACGGATGAATTTTGTTCACCGACAGACATGGACGAACAGACAGGCATGAAACCGGAAGTATGTATTTGTTCTGGTCTTTCTTAGTCGCGTTGAATAATAGTTTGTACTATTTCGACGAATTTAAAACAGTACTTTCGGTTGCAACTCTGGAACCAGTGTTACCAGATCTCCTGTTTTAGCAGGAGATCTACTGTTTTCATACTTCTTCTCCTGTTCTTCTGTTTTCAATCTCAAATCTTCTGTTATATTTTCCAGTAGAATATGGTATGTTTGTATTAAATTTGAGAGATTATCTAGCGTTATCAGACAATAAGTTTAAACATTTGTGAAACCTGAATTTAAACTTTGTTCATGGTGACAGTCCATCACATTCAAGGCCATTAATTAAGTAATTAATTGAGCAGTAATTAATAGAAGTGAAGCAAGACAGTCCATGACTAGTTTCTGACTGATTCGCATGCGCAGCTCCGTTTTCAAGCGCTTGAAAACGGAACTGCGCATGCGAATCAGTCAGAAACTAAGCATGGACTGTCTTGCTTCACTTCTATTAATTACTGCTCAATTAATTAAATAATTAATTACTTAATTAATGGCCTTGAAAAATAGCCATAAGATAGTTATTTTGTTCAATTTAACTACATTTTATTGTTTTATTTAAAATTATTAAAATCTCCTGTTTTCTCCTGTTTTTTTATGTCCAATTCTACTGTTACGAAAAATTTTCATCTGGCAACACTGTCTGGAGCAGCCAGTCCGAGGTCAAACTTCTCACATAAAATATCATATTTTGGTTATAGGCTTCCATTTGACACCTTATTTGTCATTCTTTCTGTCCTACTAACAGAGGAGTTGTGTTTATTGACGGACAGACATGGATAATTCTAGGTTTTCACATTTAATAATAAAAACAATAATTATATAATTCAGTTAACCTGACTATGTCATTGTGATAATGACTTCTTATCTAAAAGTGACAACGGCAATCATTCAATTCACTCACGGTAAAATATCGCAAAACCTCCAGATTTTAAAGAACCGCTTGGATTGACATGAAATTTGGCACACACGTAGCTAAGATGCCAAAGAAAAAAATGAGATTATGCCGATATGTTCTCTTGCCCTGGATGTGACTTTCACCCCTTCTTGGGGGTGAAAAAACATACGTTCAAAATAAGTCCGGGAGTGGATAAACTGACTAATTCTAATTCTAAGCAAATTTTGATCTATAAAAGTTTTAAACGGCTGAAAATATTATAAGAATTTTTTGCTCTACATTGTGCTTTCTATCTATACCTTTAAGGAACGCACTATTTTCGGGGACACCCTGTATATGATCTGTAAGTTGCATTGGTTAAAAATGCTTATTTTTGAAAGGGGTTTTGTTGAAAGGGCTCTAACGAATCACTAGTCACGAGTATGTATATGCAAATTTTAAACAGCAATATCTTAACCAATTTTTGTCTTCCAGAAAATCAAAAAATCCCAAATATTTAAAAAAGCAAAACCTACATTTTTTACTCTTTAAGATATTTGGTATCACTAATAATTTTTAAGTTATTTTGAAAAAAGTCTTTTTTTTTTCAAAATTAATGATTTAAAATTTACTTTAAAACCAAATTTTTTCACAAATAAGCACTTTGAACTGATGAAACTTACAAACACAAACAATACATAAAGTTACTTGTGAAGTGGTAAGGATTAATTCCATTTGGGCTGTTAATTAGAGGGAGATTTTTAAGATATTTTTAACCAAAAAATAAGGAACAACTGTATTTTGAGCGTAACTTGCTTACTCTTGCTGCTAGAAACTTTTTAAAAAAATAAAAATAAACGTTTTCTTAAACACTTTAAAAAAGTTGTAATAAGTTTTCCCAGAAAAGTGTTTCATTTTTTTTATTTCACATTAAAATATTCGATTTGGAATTTGACATATAAGAGCTTATTTTTCACTATAGTCTGTTTTTAAACCAAGAGGAGTAATTCAAATTTCCCGCGCCGTAAACCTTGTTTGTAATTGGTACAACCTCAGGCAATTTTACTCATATCAAATTTTGACAATAATGACATTTATAAAATTTTAACACTATTGGCATTTCATAGGTTAGTTTATTTATTTTATCAGCGATTTTTGCATTTTCTGCGTTATTCCTTTTATTTTTAGATTTTTAGTCAATATTACCGTCAAAGGCCGATATGATCAACCAAAAAAGAAGATGTATCTGAAGATATTTCTAGTGACTTTCTTGGGTGTGAATCTGTCTTTTTACCCTAATAGCACAAGGACGTCCAATGGACGTCCATAGGACGTCCTTCACGGATTTTAAGGACGTCCGTTTACGTCCGAGGAACGTCCTTTATACGTCCTATTTTGGTCCAAATGTCGCGCTACCGAACGTCCATTGGACGTCCATCTAAGGTCCGAGGGGACGCAAATTGGACCTTAACAGGACGTCCTAGTTTGGTCCAAAGCCACATTGCCAAATGTCCAATGGACGTCCACCTAACGTCCGAGGGGACCTTAATGGGACGTAAATTGGACGTTAATCGAACGTAAATTGGACCTTAATCGGACGTAAATTGGACCTTAATCGGACGTCCTAGGGGACGTAAATTGGACCTTAACAGGACGTCATAGTTTGGTCCAAATGCCTCGTTGCCAAACGTCCAATGGACGTCCATCTAACGTCCAATGGACGTCCACCTAAAGTCCGAGGGGACGTTCGGTGGACGTCAATTGGACCTTCATAGGACGTCCCAGTTTGGTCCAATGTCGTGCTGCCGAACGTCCATCTAACGTCCTGAGAGGACGTTCGGTGGACGTCTAGCGACGATATTTAGACCTGTGGAGAATGTATTGTGGGAAATAAAAAATACATTTTTTAAGGAACTTATATTACATCTTATATTAAATTACAATTATTGGATATTACATTATTTACATTAAATTACAATTACACTTCTCCAAGAAATTAACGCACCACCTTAAAATGATGCATTTTTGATGTCTCGAATTTCTTAAACCTGTTGTCCAATCTCAGTGATTTTTTTTATAATATTATAGCCTAGGCTACAAGGTTACCTCCTTAAGCTTGTCATGAACGGGGAGCTATACTGTAATATATTATGTATATTATATCATATCACTCCCTATAGTAATGAGTGAGCCTGGAGACACGGAACTAATGGTTCCGTGTGTGCAGGCTCACTCATTACTATAGAGAGCTATGTGATATAATATATATTACAGTATATAGCTCCCCGTGCATGACAAGCTTAAGGAGGTAACCTATAGCCTAGGCTATAATATTATAAAAAAAATCACTTAGATGGGACAACTGGTTTAGGAAATTCGAGACATCAAAAATGCTCAATTTTTAAGGTGGTGCGTAATGGGCTGTATATTATACATATACATATTATTTCAAATCGACACCTTGCTCATTTGGAGATAATGGACAATTTCTTAAAAAGAAGATATTCTATCTATGTATACTTATTATACAGAGAGCACGTAAAGGTTGGAATAAATTCATTTTTTTTGAGAATGGAGGATTTTGGAGAAAAATCCCGAAACAGGTCAATTTTTGTTTTTAAATTACGGCTTTTTGGCATATATATCATACTAGTGACGTCACCCATCTGGGTGTTATGACGTCATCGATGATTTTTTTAAATGAGAATAGGAGTCGTCTGATAGCTTATTTGAAAGGTAATTCAATTCTCTATTCAGTAATATAAACATTAACATAATTATTTATACAGGGTGTCCAAAAATTTTTTTTTGATTAAATTAATTGACATGGAAAGAAGAATGTATGTAATTTATTTAATTCAAAATACATTTTACTGCTCTCAGAAAACAAAAAAATGTTTATTTGAAAAATATTCATGGCTTTTCGCTTAAATTAAATATTCAAACTGTCACGAGGCTGGTGGGTGGCTGCTTTAATATTGAATTTAAGCAAAAAACAATATTTATTTGCCAAATAAACATTTTTTGTTGTCTTCTGATAGCAGTAAAATGTATTTTGAATTAAATAAATTACGCACATTCTTCTTTTTATGTCAATTAAATTAATTCAAAAAAATTTTTTTGGACACCCTGTATAAATAATTATGTTAATGTTTATATTACTGAATAGAGAATTGAATTACCTTTCAAATGAGCTATTATACGATCCCTATTTTCATTTAAAAAATTCATCGATGACGTCATCACGCCCAGATGGGTGACGTTACTAGTATAATATATATGCCAAAAAGTCGTAATTTAAAAATAAAAATTGACATGTTTCAGGATTTTTTTCCAAAATAGTCCATTCTCGAGAAAATGAATTTATTCCAACCTTTACGTGCTCACTGTATAGTGTAATATTATATTATAATATTATAATAATCATTCAACTTTTGTCTAATTTTTTTTCATCCGCCTTCGCTTTCTGTCTTTAGATAATTCAATATTATAAATAGATTATAAAATACTGAGATAAATACTTTTTGCTTACTAGGTACAATAACCAACCCAATCTGTTTGACAAAAGAACCGTTATGGGTAAAGGTAATAAGTTAAGACGAACAAAAGGCGACCGCGGTAGCGAAACTTTCCTTTAACAATTGTAATTCAAAATTCAAGGAAGTCTATACTTTATAGAAAATCAAAAAGATTGGCTAGAATACAAATATGTACTTATACAGAGTGTTTGGTAAAGAATAGGCCATAGATTAACCTTAGATTTCGGAGGGTAAAATAGGTCGATTTAAGTTAACTTACGTTAGTACTAAAGTTGATAATAACCGAAATACAAGGTGTCAAATTTAAACTTTTATTTTATTTATTCTTGAATATTTCCTAACAAGCATGGGATAATATCACGAAATTTGGTAAGCGGGGTTTTTTTGGGACAAGAAATCTAAATTCAACACCAAAATTGATGTATTGCCCAGGAAATAATCAAGAATAAAATAAAAGTTTAAATTTGACACCCTGTATTTCGGTTATTATCATCTTTCGTACTAAAGTAAGTTAGCTTAAATCGACCTATTTTAAGCTCAGTAATCCAAGGTTAAGCTATGGCCTATTTTTTACCAAACACCCATAAGATTGAAAAATGTATGAAAAATATACCAGAAAGAATAAGAAATATATATCAAAGAGCATGAAAAAATATGTAAATGTAATAAAAAACGTAAATAATACCAATGTTTGGATACCAGTTGTCCTGGCTGGTGGTTTTTTCCACCATTCTCGGTGAGTTTGTCCTCTAGGCCATCAGGGATCGATAGGCTATGTCCAGACGGTGGTAGCAGCAGAGTCTGAATGCTTCCTCTTTGGCGTTCACTTACCAAGAAGTGACTGGCTGCAACGTGGAGCTCCAGTAGCTGTCTGGGGTTGATGGCTCCGAAAACTCCTCATCTGATCGAGGAATCAGGAACATAGACTGTTTCGGCACTTCAGAAAAACTCAGGAGCAGGAATCCTCAGGGTGGTAGATTAAAATGTTGTGCGCCTATGTCAAAGGGGCACATAATAATCCATTGGATGGGCTTATGCATTGATGCTCTAAATGGCCCGATGAGGCGGTCGGACTCTGTGTTATGTTGTGAAACAGCGTCTTCATAGTTTTACGTAATATATAGTATATGTTGTTATATTTCTATTTGATATGAAAATTAAATTTTGATAATTATAAACAAAATTCAATTTAATATAAAATATTTTCAATTTTCTCAACCACGGGCATATAAATTTAGAACAACCTGTATACAACAAATTGTTATATTTAATTTTAAGAAGTGATTAAACGAAACTCGGGACAATGCGCTTAGAACAAACAAAGTGAATGGCGCGTACCATTATCGTTGTTCGCGGAAGGTTCGATCATTAGCCTATGCTAAATAAAACTCAAGTGAAATCGATAATAGGTCATTATCGTAGTTCGCGGAAGGTTCAATCATTAGCTTATGCTAAATAAGACTCAGTTGAAGTAGATAATAGATCATTAAATTTTGTAATTAGTAGAAAGTAATTTTAGAATGGGAATTAACTATTTTTCTTTTGAAATCCATTAAGCATATTTAGAAAGATTAAAAATTGGTTTTGAGGAATACTGCGAATGAGAGTTGGTGGTGGAAGTTTGATTTGTGAATCTGGAAGGGATATTTAGAAAGTAGGGGAATGAATGACAAATAGAGATCAGAATGTTTTGAGCTGTCGAGAAGTGAAGTCCAGTAGTAGACGGTAGTGTACGGAGAGTGAGAAAGCCGGTGTAGTTCCGTGAGTGTGGAGTATCTATCGTGGAACGAGAGGTAGGCCAGGTTGAGAGTAAAAGAACCTCCTTGAGCCAAGAGTTCCCGGTAGCTGATTGCAGTTTCGAAAAAGGTAGAACACAGCATCACGACAGAAGCAGGAAACGAGAGCTATACGAGCTAGTTTCAGAGGAGAACATTACTGGAAGCCAGGACGAGGTTTTGATTGCAGCCAAGGATAGCAGGAAACGGGTCTTGTGTGAAGACATTCTCAGTTCACCAGAAAAAGGTCAGTCTCATTTGTTTGGACATGAATGTATGGGTTTTTCGTATTAAATACCACATTTAAAATTGAAGAAACATAATCAATAATATCAGAAAAGCTTCATCAAACTTAAATAGAATTGTTGCTAATAAATCATAATAGTTAAATGTTAATAAAAACTTTCAATTGGAAACCAAAAGGAAATAAGATTCCCATGTGTAAATGTTATGTTTAAGAATAATAAGATATAGCAAATATTAAGCAGTGATTGCCATTTAAATAAAATAAACAATATTTTGATTACAATTGTAACCCATATGTGTTATTATTTTACTCTTTTCTTTCCTATCCCGATTAGGAACCATTGAGAAATACTTAGAAGCCACGTATGTAAGTAATTAATTTTATAAAAAGCCCTGAGATTGAAAACATATTGATATGTGATCTGGTAAATTAATTAGATTATTATTAATGCATTGATTCAATTAAATGACATATAAAAATATTATCTCATATAAATAATCAAGATCACATCAATGTATAAGTATATTATACTTTAATTCGTATATAATATAATTTCTTACATTATGAAAATCAGTGGTTAATGAATAAAACTCTACGCGGGAGCCCTAACGACGACAACGACTGAGAGATCAACTCTCCAACTTCGAACTGATATCGGTGGGTGAATCGAAAATCTATCGCCTATCGTTATAGTTTTGTGAACAGAGGAACCAAGTAGTGGGGGTGATTTTCAGACGTCCACAAAAAGTCCGTATTTCGTCCAGTACGGACGTCCAAAGGACGTTCGTATTTATTCCACCATCGGACGTCCACCATCGGAAGTCCGAAGGACGTACATATTTAGTCCACCGAAGGACGTCCAACGTCGGACGTCCGAAGGACGTACATATTTAGTCCACCGAAGGACGTCCAACGCCGGACGTCCAAAGGACGTCCATTTATAATCCATGGACGTTAGGACCAAAAATGGACCTATTTTCGACGTCCAGAGGACGTCGTGTGCTATTAGGGTTAGTTTACCTACTCCTCTTGGTTTTAAAACAAAGCTTAGCAATAACTCTGCTTCTACTGGGTCTACAGACCTGACACATATACCATTTTTTCACTTTTCTATAAGCTATATTTGCTATTTGCTAATTTTTTTTTTTTTCAATAAAGTAGGTACCTACTTTTTGAGTTATTTGCGAAAAACCGTCTAAAAACGTGTTTTTTTTTTGTTGAAAAATGAACATATTCACTCGCAAATATCTCTAAAAGTATTGACTTAGTGAAAAACTCTATAAAATAGAAGTTGCTTAGAATTAGTCAGTTTATCCAATTCCGGACTTATTTGAACGTATTTGTTTTCATCCCCGATAACGGACGAAACTCACCTCCAGATCAAAAGTACATATCGGCACAATATCACTTTTTTTCTTTAACATATTAGCTATGCGTGTCCCAAATTTTATGTCAAACCAAGCGTTTCTTCAAAATTCTGAACAAAAACCGTAAGTAAATTAAATGAAAATGTAAAAGGTACATTCCATGTCAAATCACTCAGGCAAAAAAATTTGGATCTCCGATTTGAAAATTGGTATATAGCTTCTGCGGGACGTAAAAAGAAGATATTTAAGGTCAAAAAATCTTCTTCTTCTTTTTTTCTCAAAATGTTATTTTATGCGATTTTACAGTGATTTGGTGTTTATTTAAACAAATTTGCATTTTCTGTCGTAAAGTATCAATGAAAAACATAATATTTTAATAGAAATGACTCAAAAATGTCATTATATGGCATTATAACAAGTTATTTTGAATCAAAACAAGATTTTGATCAAATTTTATAGTGTAAAAAACGTTAAAATACCGTTTTTTACATTTTCCTCCATTCCCAAAATACATCATCATCAATTTGGCTAAAAATTTGCCCGCAGATAGCTAAAAGATAGGACTTTAAGTGGTTAGAAGGATTTGAATTATATTACAATACCAAAAAAGTTACATGCAGTAATATCATACTCAAAAGTATATATTAGTCCAGTCGGGATAGCATTTGACCTTGAATGCCAAGCTGCACAAAAATTTATTTTTCTGATCTTTAGGGGAGTCAATAGTAGCCTAAATTTAAAATCGCGAATGAATTCCTCCGTTACGTTAGCGGCCATCTTGATTTTAAAGGAGAACCTGTTTTGCTCAATATCTCCGCCATTTTTAACTTTTCCACAAAAATGGAAGGAACTGAAATTGTTCCAAATAAATCGTATTTACAATTATTACAATTTATTTTTAACAATTTTTGTCGTGAGGTCGATATTTTCGAGTTAATTTTACTTACAGTAGACGCCTATATTTTTGACTATAATATTGCATGTAACTTTTTGGGTATTGTAATATAATTCAAATCCTTATGACCACTTAAAGTCCTATGTTTTGTCTATCTGTGGGCAAATTTTCAGCCAAATCGATTATGATGCATTTTGGGAATGGAGAAAAATGTAAAAAAAAACGGTATTTTAACGTTTTCTACACTATAAAATTTGATCAAAAGCTTGTTTTGAATCAAAGTAACTTGTTATAATGCCATATAATGACATTTTTGAGTCCCTTCTATTAAAATATTATGTTTTCCATTGATACTTTACGAGAGAAAATGGAAATTTGTATAAATAAACACCAAATCACTGTAAAATCGAATAAAATAACATTTTGAGAAAAAAAGAAGAAGAAGATTTTTTGACCTTAAATATCTTATTTTTACGTCCCGCAGAAGCTATATACCAATTTTCAGACAAATCGGAGGTCCAAATTTTTTTTGCTCCAAAATTGAGTGATTTGAAATGGAATGACACAAAATTAATTTTTCAAACAAATATTTTAAGTCGTTATGAGAAAATTATAATTTAACAGATGAAATAAAATAAACACAATTCAACTCGTAAAATATTTGGACCCTTACCAGCCGAACAGGTAAAGAACCCACCTTTTATATAGTTTCTAATATACCTTTTCTACCTGGCCTCAAACGCTCGATATTATTAACTCGTGGCAACCTCGATTGACGGCAAATAGATCGCAAATACACATTTTTATGTGGTGGAAGTCAAAATGGCTGTGAAGTGTAAAAATTTTTGTATATAATTTAAATTTTTAAAATCAAAATTTTAGAAAACTGAGAACGATACAGGGCATTAAAAAATGCGCTCAACAAACATACACGAATTAAAATTCGAAAATGATAGTATTTCTTAGTGATGCCAAATGACTGCAACATGAAAAGATGACATAATGATAGCGGGATGTATATATATATATATATATATATATATATATATATATATATATATATATATATATATATATATATATATAGGGTGTAACAAAAATACAGGTCATAAATCTAACCACATATTCTGGGACCAAAAACAGTTCGATTTACCTTAGTACAAATGTACACATAAAAAAAGTTACAGGCCTTTGAAGTTACAAAATGAAAATCGATTTTTTCCAATATATCGAAAACTATTAGAGATTTTTTATTGAAAATGGACACGTAGCATTCTTATGGCAGTAGTATCTTAAGAAAAAATAAAAAATTATAGTGAAATTTGGACACTCCATAAAATTTTATGGGGGTTTTGTTCTTTTAAATCCCCCCAAACTTTTATGTACGTTCCAATTTAATTATTATTGTAGTACCATTAGTTAAACACAATGTTTTAAAAACTTTTTTACCTCTTAGTACTTTTTCGAAAAGTCAGTTTTTATCGAGATATTTTGAATATTTGTCATATCCACCACATATTTGTATATGGTTAAGTACGGTTATGGAGACTTGGTAATAACATGAAAATTTATTTATGATTTACATTTTTAGGTATATTTTGAACCACATTAAAAAGAAGCCACATCTCGATAAAAGGTGCCTTATCGAAACAATACAAAGAGGCAAAAAAGTTTTAAAAACACTGTGTTTAATTAATGGTACCCCAGTAATAGTTTAATTGGAACGTACACAAACATTTGGGGGGTTTAAAGGTACAATACCCCCATAAAATTTTTATGTAAACATATTAAAAACGAACTCGCAACTCGATAAAAACTGCCTTATCGAAAAAATACTAAGAGGCAAAAAAGTTTTAAAAATATTGAATTTAAATAATGGTACCACAACAATAATTTAATTGGAACGTACACAAAAGTTTGGGAGGGTTTAAGGGAAGAAAACCCCCATAAAATTTTTATGGGGTGCACAAATTTGACTATAATTTTTCTTTAAGATGCTCCTTGTATAAGAATGCCACGTGTCCATTTTCAATAAAAAATCTCTAACAGTTTTCGATATACTCGAAAAAATCTATTTTCATTTTGTAACTTCAAAGGTCTGTAACTTTTTTTATGTGCATATTTGTACTAAGGTAAGTTAGGTTCATTCGAACTATTTTTGGTCCCAGAATATGTGATTTAATTTATGACCTGTATTTTTGTTACACCCTGTATATATATACAAGGTGTCCCAAAAGTAGTGGAACGGTCGAATATTTCCCGAACTAAACATCGGACCGAAAAACTGAAAAATACGTTTTCAATCATTTTCAAAAATCTATACAATGACACCAAACAGCAACCCCCACTACACCCCCTGGAGGTGGGGTGAGGGGTAACTTTAAAATCTCAAATGGAAACCCCCAGTTTTTCTTTCAGATTTTAATTCGTTACGTAAAAGTAAGCAACTTTTATTCAAGACATTTTTTCGAACTGTGGATAGATGGCGCTATAATTGGGAAAAACGATTTATCCTGATACCATAGGTACATTATAAAAACGGTCTAATATCTCACGAAATACACTTCCAAATGAGAAATTAAAAACAAATTTTTAATCTTTTTCGAAAAGCTATCGAATAACACCAAACGTACCCTCCAACCCACCCCATGGAGGTGGGGTGGGAGGTAACTTTAAAATCTTAAATAGCAACTCCCACTTTTTATTACAGATTCGGATCCGTCACGAAAAATTAAGCAACATTTATTCGAAACATTTTTTAGAATTGTTAATAGATGGCGCTTTAATTGGAAAAATACGATTTATTGGCGCCATCTATCAGCAATTTTAAAAAATGATTCGAATAAATGTTGCGTAATTTTTTATGAAGAATTCGAATCTGCAATAAAAAGTGGGGGTTGTTAAGATTTTAAAGTTACTCCCCACCCCACCTCCAAGGGGTGGATTGGAGGGTCATGTTTGGTGTTATTCGATAGGTTTTCGAAAAAGATTAAAAATCTGTTTTTTGGTGTCTCATTTATAAGTGTATTTCGTGAGATATTAGACCGTTTCTATAATTTACCTATGGTATCAGGATAAATCGTTTTTCCCAATTATAGCGCCATGTATCCACAGTTTGAAAAAATGTCTTGAACAAAAGTTGCTTACTTTTACGTAACGAATCCAAATTTGCAAGAAAAACTGGGGGTTTCCATTTGAGATTTTAAAGTTACCCCCCACCCCACCTCCAGGGGGTGTAGTGGGGATTGGTGTTTGGTGTCATTGGATAGATTTTTGAAAATTATTGAAAACGTATTTTTCAGTTTTTCGATCCGATGTTTAGTTCGCGAAATATTCGACACCCTAGGGTGTCCCAAAAGTAGCGGAACGGTCGAATATTTCGCGAACTAAACATCGGATCGAAAAACTGAAAAATACGTTTTCAATAATTTTCAAAAATCTATCAAATGACACTAAATACGACCCCCCACTCCACCCTCTAGAGGTAGAGTGGGGGGTAACTTTAAAATCTTAAATAGAAACCCCCAGTTTTATTGCAGATTTGGATTCCTTATGTAAAAGTAAGCAATTTTTATTCGAGACATTTTTTCGAACTGTGGATAGATGGCGCTATAATTGGGAAACGATTTATCCTGATAACATAGGGAAATTATAGAAGCAGTCTAATATCTCGAGAAATACACTTCCAAATGAAAGACAAAAAATCACCTATTTAATATTTTTCAAAAACCTATCGAATAGCACCAAACCTAATCCTCCAACCTACCCCTGTAGGTGGGGTGGGGGGTAACTTTAAAATCTTAAATAGCAATCCTCACTTTTTATTGCAGATTCGGATTCGTCATGAAAAATTAAGCAACATTTTTATTCGAAATATTTTTTAAAATTGCTGATGGCGCTAATAAATCGTATTTTTCCAATTAAAGCGCCATCTATCAACAATTTTAAAAAATGTTTCAAATAAATGTTGCTTAATTTTTCATGACAAATCCGAATCTGCAATAAAAAGTGGGGGTTGCTGTTTAAGATCTTAAAGTTACCCCCCACCCCACCTCCAGGGGGTGGGTTGGAGGGTCATGTTTGGTGATATTAGATAGATTTTCGAAAAATATTAAAAACCTGTTTTTTGGTTTCTCATTTGGAAGTGTATTTCTCGAGATATTAGACCGTTTTTATAATTTACCTATGGTATCAGGATATATGGTTTTCCCAATTACAGCGCCATCTATCCACAGTTCGAAAAATATTTTGAATAAAAGTTGCTTACTTTTACGTAACGAATCCAAATCTGCAAGAAAAACTGGTTGTTTCCATTTGAGATTTTAAAGTTACCCCCCACCCCACCTCCACGGTGTGTAGTGGGGGTTGGTGTTTGGTGTGATTGGATAGATTTTTGAAAATGATTGAACACATATTTTTCAGTTTTTCAAGATATTTTTATGTTCGGAAACTAAAATTTTGAGTAAAAGCATATGAATTAAGATTCCAATATTTCAAAAAGTAAATAGGAAGTATTAGGTCTGGATCCCGCGTATGAAAAAAAAGTTGATTAATAGCAAGCTGAAAATTTGTGAATAGCTTAAGGGTGTCTAGTCGGACAAACTTTGATATATGGGAACACTGGAACAGGGGCAGTTTTAATTGTGGAACAGGTTAAAAATTTGGAACGGTCAGACCACGAAAACGGCACATTTATTTTGTCCGACAGAATAGACTTAAACTCTCCGAACAGAGATTAAACTCTCATGCAAAAATCAGACTGCTATTTATCACCTGTCATAATTCCTGTCATTGGACATATTCTACATGTTCCACTCATTAAAACGCCCATTTGGTGATAAATAGCAATCTGATTTTTGCATGAGAGTTTAATCTCTGTTCGGAGAGTTTAAGTCTGTTCTGTCGGACAAAATACATGTGCTGTTTTCGTGGTCTGACCGTTCCAAATTTTTAACCTGTTCCACAATTAAAACTTCCCCTGTTCCAGTGTTCTCATATATCAAAGTTTGTCCGACTAGACACCCTTAAGCTATTAACAAATTTTCAGCTTGCTATTAATCAACTTTTTTTTCATACGCGGGATCCAGACCTATATAGGTAATTTTGCGAATACCTAAATTTGTTTGTTTAGCTTGTTTTATCAAAGTCATCGGAAACAAACCGATAAATTGTTTTTTTTAACTAGAATAAATAATTTAAGTGGTAAGAATTTCATTCGGACAGCTGTGTCCACAGGTTTAAAATTTGATCGATTTTTAGAGTATTGATTTTGGATAATAAAAGACAATTCTGTATGCTTATTTTATATTTCTATTTAACTCCCTTTCCTAATATTTTTTCCCGATTAGAACCAACTAAGAGATACTGAAACCACGAGAGAAGACAAGTATAACATAAGATAATTTAGATATTTTTTTGTATTATAAAAAGGCACCCTGAGATTTTACTTGAATTTTGTATGATTTGCGACAATTGGATAATTCATTAAATAATTAATTGGAGTAATCAAATAAAGATAAATTGATATTAAAGTAATAAAAAGTAGATCATAACAGTATATATGTTACAGTTCAAGTTGATTCTAACGGCTGGTTTCAGTAAAAGTTGATTATAAATATAAAATGAAGATTTATATTCAACATTTATAGTAAAAGTAGACTCCAACTAGGAAAAGTATACTCTTCCCAATGCCATTTAGTAAAAGTTGATTCTGATTCACACAAACAGCCGATTCTAGAAATTAAATGTTACTGAATATGTTCAAATTAGTCTAGGCTGTATCGTCGCCCCCGTTAGGTAAATTAGTCCGATTCAAATTTTTTGCACAAACTTACTCAAAAAGAGGTCCTTGTAACAAATCTACTGGGTGCCAGGCAGTACCTTGATCGATAAATTGTTTAAACAATGTTTTTTAGACAAATTCACAAAAATAATTTTTTCACTTCGAACAATTTTTTTTAGATCATTTGGGTTATTCTGAGCAAAAATAGTATATTACTTTATGAGGTGGAGAAGCATGACTTTTCTTGACGCGCCCGATATTACTCGCCGAACGAAGTGAAGCGCGTAATAGAGGGCAAGTCAAGAAAAGTCGCTTCTTTGCCGAATAAAGTATACTATTTTTTCTTCAAACGTAGCAATTTTCAACCATAAATAGTACAATTCATACGCTATTTTTACTCGAAATTAACTGTGACAACTATCAAAGTCGTCTAGATGTTAGAAATTAAAATAATTAAGTCGTCGGAATGATTGCTGAAAGTTGTGCTCGACCATCAGTATCATCAACAATTACCAATGCGTATCAAGAGTCGGGAACATTTTTGCACGGTTTCAATTTTGAAAATGCCTCATTAACTAATTGTACTTTTAATATTACTATAAATAAAAATGATGTTTAATTGTTGTTAATGACATTTGTATTGTTGCTTTGTGACATGTTTCATATTGTTGCCATGACAACATTTTTCCCTCCGCCGTAAAGAAATGGGAAAAAAACTGCTGCCGGCGGAGACATCAAACTTTGACAGGATCAAGTTAGATAAGTAATGTCATCATTATTTGACGTTTGAAGAAAATAGTATATTACTTTATGAGGCGGAGAAGCATGACTTTTCTTGACGCGCCCGATATTACGCGCCGAACGAAGTGAGGCGCGTAATAGAGGGCAAGTCAAGAAAAGTCTCTTCTTTGCCGAATAAAGTATACTATTTTTTCTTCAAACGTAGCAATTTTCAACCATAAATAGTACAATTCATACGCTATTTTTACTCGAAATTAACTGTGACAACTATCAAAGTCGTCTAGATGTTAGAAATTAAAATAATTAAGTCGTCGGTGGGATTTGCGTCTCCCTGGTTACAGTTGTTTGACAGTTGTTTGCAATTATTAAAGACAGCTTATTGTTGTTGCAACCGCAAGCGCAAATTTAGTGCGAAAATGGAAAACCTAAACGAAATTGAGTCCGCGGCTAATGATGCAGTAGCACGTTTGGGGCCCTCCAAGTCCGGAATAAAGTATCGGTTAGCGTACAAGCACTTCCAAGAGTGGTGCGATACAAGAGGAGTACGGCAAGTTACCGAAGACGTTTTACTGGCATATTTTAATATAATGGAAAATGAAAATAAATGGAAATCTTCTACAATGTGGTCACGATACTCTATGATAAAATCCGAGTTAGTTATTAGAAAAAATGTGGATACAAGCAAATTTTTAAAGTTACGTGCCTTTCTGAAAAAGACAAGCGAAGGATATACTGCAAAGAAGTCTAAAGTTTTCACTAAAGACGAGTTTGATAAGTTTTTGTTTGAAGCGCCAGATAAGTTGTATTTAGGATTAAAGGTAAAAAAAATTATATTGCAAAGCATGTAGTATACTCTACTAAATTATAAAAATATTTCAGATTGTTTTGTTAATTGGGGTTACCGGCGCCTGTCGATGCGACGAAATGGTAAAAATGAAGACTGTGGACATTGAGGATAAAGAAAATGTAATAATTATCAAAATCCCAGACAGCAAAACACGACAAATTAGATATTTTAAGATAATTGGTCAAAACTACATTAAACTGTATAAAAAGTATGCATCACTGCGGCCTGAAAATTTCATAGAAAACCGATTTCTTATCAAGTACCAAAATGAAAAGTGTTACCGAAGCGTCATGGGAATACATTCGATCAGCGCAGTAGCCCAAAAAGTAGCTAGTTATTTAAATTTAAACGATGCAAGCGCATACACGGGTCACTCTTTACGACGAACTTCAGCAACACTTTTAATTGATGGAGGCGGAAATCTAGAATGCCTCAAACGACATGGGGGCTGGAAATCAAGCACGGTTGCCGAAGGATATATAGAGGATTCAATAAGAAATAAGAACGATAACGCTCAAAAAATTTTAAACCCTCATGATTCGCCAACATCGGGAATGATTGCTGAAAGTTGTGTTCGACCATCAGTATCATCAACAATTACCAATGCGTATTAAGAGTCGGGAACATTTTTGCACGGTTTCAATTTTGAAAATGCCTCATTAACTAATTGTACTTTTAATATTACTATAAATAAAAATGATGTTTAATTGTTGTTAATGACATTTGTATTGTTGCTTTGTGACATGTTTCATATTGTTGCCATGACAACATTTTTCCCTCCGCCGTAAAGAAATGGGAAAAAAAACTGCTGCCGGCGGAGACATCAAACTTTGACAGGATCAAGTTAGATAAGTAATGTCATCATTATTTGACGTTTGAAGAAAATAGTTATTTTCCTAACAAGTGCAGAAAGTCATACTTTTCCGCACGCGACTGCAGTTTGCCGAACGACGCGAAGCGGGAGTTCGGCAAGCAGTCGAGTGCGGAAAAGAGACTTTCTGCAAGCGTTAGGAACAATATTTTTTCTACGAGTCTTTTAAAAATTAACACGCGTGTGGAAAAGTAAAACGCGTGCGGAAAAGTAACACGCGTGCGGAAAAGTAAAACTTTCTAAACTAAAACGCGTTCGCGAAAGTAGACATTTTTGCACGCTCGTAGAAAAAAGTTATTTTGTGATTTTTCTCTAAAATTGATTGTTGTCGAGTTATACGCGATTTAAAATTTGAAAAATGCGAAAATAGCCATTTTTAAGGCTTAATAACTCGGTTAAAATCCATTATTATGAAAGTCGGAAAGTGACCAAATCAAAGTTTATAGCCCCTCTACAAGATCCAGCAGAAATTTTTGTCACTATTTTATTACTAAGCTTTATTTTTAATTATTAACAATGAGCGCTAAGTGCGTATTAAGCGGCCGTCAATGGTGGGTGCTAAAGAGATACACCATTCCAGCCGTCCAATGGTGAATCTCATTCGCACTCACATTGACGGCCGCCTCAATAAACGGTTAGCGCTCATTGTTGATAATTAAAAATAATATCTTATTAATGAACTAATGACAAAAATTTCTTCAGGATCTTATAGAGGTAGCTTTAATCTTTGATTTTTTTTTTTTTAGTTTCTGACTTTCATAATATTTAATATCGTATAGCATTTTTGCCTTTCGGACAGTTCCGGCGCCAATTACATCTTTAACCCTGTTTCAAGTAACTAGTGTCGATGTACACTAGCCCAGGGGGACCGACGGCTTAACGTGCTCTCCGAGGCACGGTGAGACGGCTCGTGTCATTATTGGAAATGAAAATGGTTTGTCTTTAGCAGGGCTCGAACCCACGTGCACTGGCGTATGAAGCCAGCGATTATGCCGTTACCCCACGGCCGCTCGCTCGACTTTCACAATAATTATCTTTAACCGAGTTATTAAACCTTGAAAATGGTTATTTTGGCGTTTTTCAAATTTTAAGGCGCTAATAACTCGACCACAGTCAATTTTAGAGAAAAAAAGGCCCAAAGGATCTAAAAAAAAATTTGTACGAAATGAAAAAATTTATTTTTGCGAATTTGTTTAAAATCATTGTTTATCGCCAAACGTCACTAAAATCATTCATTATTGTACTCATTTGCCCTCATTTTCGGCAGTATTGTACTCATTTGCCCTCACTTTGTTGTATTGAAGGAAGAATGTTACTTTACCTGCCGCGATAATTAACCTTCGGATGACCAAGCGGGGGAAATTGTGACCCCAGCGTATGTTTTTCTTTAATAAATCCAAAAGTATTTTCAATTTTTAACTCATTATTTTTTTATTTGACTTTAATATCATTCTAGATATCCTCATATTTTGAAATAAAAAAAATTCCCTATATTTTACGAATAAAAAATATATTCTGAAGTTGAAATTCCAAGTAGTTTTACGCTAATGACGTCGACTTTGCAAAGTAACAAGACACTTACTCAACATACACACTACACATGACACTAATACTCATGTTGTGACTGGCTGAATGACATCAAGTCCATGCCATAAAAGAAAAATAAAAAAATAAAAAAAAAACTTCATTTTTTTGTTAATTGTCATTTTTGACATTTATTTCCCCCCCCCCCTTGGTCATCCGTGTAACAAAAAAAGGTTGGTCATCGGAAGGTTAATCAAATTAACCGAGATTGAATATAAGTGGTCAATGGCAGCAATCGATTATTTATTTGAGTGAAATTAAAATTTATTTACTTTAATTATTAAAAATATTGTACAAAATTTATCTTATTATTAATAAAATTTATGTTAAAAAGTAAAATTCTGTAGTGTTTTGCAATTATATTCATACAAAATAAATCAAAACTTAACAGATAGATAACTAGTAATTAGGTAGGTATACAATATTGATAACTATCGATTAAACATCAAAACCGGCCATCATGCAAAAGTCATCTGTCATTACTGTCATTCAAATTTTTTTATTTCGTCTAAAATTAAAAAAAATTCATCAAAGTTGTAAGTAAGTGTTAATGTTTTTTATGATTGACGATAAAATTTTGTACGCACCACCTCAATACTCTTTATCGAACGCGTCTGTTCCTCTGCTCGTAATATCAGACTCGTTCGATAAAGAGTCACTTTACTGACTGACTTTACTGAAATTGGTTAAACAATTTTTCGACCGCGGTACCGCGTGACACCCTATGTATTTGTTATAAGGATTGTTATACGGATGTATTTCTTTGAGTAAGTTTGTGCAAAAAATCGAATCAGAATAATTTACCTAACGGGGGCGACGTTAAAGACTATACTAATAAGTAGTTGAAACGGCCAAAACAAAGAAACGCACACTCATCAAAAATGCACTTGAGATTCTCGTATAATCAACATTTACTGAATCGATCCAGGAAGAGTCAACTCCAACTAGTAAAAGTTGATTTAAATTTTTAAAATCAACTTTTACTGCTCGTTTCAGTTGGAGTTGAGTCCAACTAGTTGGAGTCAACTCTAACTGAGAATCAACTTGAACTGTAACATATACACATCGACGTTCGTTTCACTTTATGTTTTGACTTAATTTGTTTGAAAATGAATCGTGACGCATGGGAAAAGTTATAGCGGACGAACAATAGGTGATTAGTGTTTAAAGTATTTTTGAAGTGAAAACTTCTGTAGCGATGTTGTGCACTTTCTGGATGGGGAAAAAGCATTGAATTCGTGACCGTCATCGCTTCGCCGAAATAAATTCTGTACGTTTATGTATTATGTGTATGTATATATAAATAGTATAGGACGCACCCAATGCGTATATAATGTAGGTATAGCACTTCTCTGTGGATGGGGAAAAAGCATTGAGCTCGCGATCGTTGTCGACACGGCGAGATATTAGTAATTTATATACTATAGGTTAAATTGCGTATAAGTTCAACCGAAGTTATAATGGTTGGAGGAGGGATAGAGTGTGTACCCGAAAGTGCTTGCTTCGCAAAAAGTTTTCACTTCTGTCGGCAGTCCCCCGATAGTCTTAAATTTTTTTTATCGTAGGCGAGGCAACGAAGCACTAAAAAGCCCAAAACCTAGGAATTTTGTGCAGTAAGATGAATCGTCATACAACTTTTTGCATTCGATTTGAGAGAGTATCAGGAAATTTTGTGAACTAAATTAATCTCCGGGAGATGAAAATTGCAGTTTGTGCATAAGAAAAGAGATGGAAAGTGCATCTCGCAGAGATGAAAAATGAAAAATTTAGAACTCGGGAAATATTGACGGAAATGTGTTGTGTTCAATTTTTATACTCAGGGGTTTTGGGGGTCGCTGAACACGAATTTCATGACATCGATGGTCTCCGAGGTACCTGGCGCCCAGGGTGGAACTCGTCGTCTGGAGTTTTATGTTATAATCATTTAAAATCAGTCAATAACCATTACTCGGGGGGTTTTGGGGATCGATGAGCACGAATATCATGACGGCCATGGTCTCCGAGATACCTGGTGCCCAGGGTGGAAATCATCGCCTGGAGTTTTATGTTTTAATCGTTCAAAATCAGTCAACAACCATTAATCGGGAGTTTTGGGGGGTCGCTAAGCACGAATTTCATGACGGCGATGGTCTCCAAGGTACCTGGTGCCCAGGATGGTACTCGTCGTTTGGAATTCTGTTAGGTATATTAGCTGGGCACCAGCTACCTCGAAGACGATCACCGTCATGAAATTCTTGTTTAGCGACTTCCAAAACCCCCGTGTAATGGTTATTGACTGATTTTGAATGATTATAACATTAAACACCAGACGACGGGTTCCACCTTGGGCGATCCCCAAAACCCCCCGAGTAATGGTTATTGACTGATTTTTAATGAATATAACAAAACTCCAGGCAACGAGTTGCAACCTGGGCACCAAGGTTGGAGAACCTTGGAGACCATTACCGACATGAAATTCGTGTTCAGCGACCCCCAAAACCCCCGACTATAAAAATTGAACTAACTTCCATCAATATTTCCCTAGTTCTAAATTTTTCATTTTCCATCTCTTCGAAAGTTTGAAAATGCATTTTTCTTATGCTTATGCCCAAAATGCAATTTTCAACTTCCGGAGATCAATTTAGTTCACAAAATTTCCTGACATTCTCCCAAATCGAATGCAAGAAGTTGTATGACGATTCATGTTACTGCACAAAATTCCTAGGTTTGTTGCTTCGCCTATCGGTGCTTTTTGAGCTTTTTGAGTAAGAATATTAAACTATACAATACATTCGTCGTATTAACGAATTTTTAGTTCCAACTACAAACTCTGCAATTCCAAAAAATTCATAAAATTTTGATAGATATAAAATCTAATTTTACTGTCGTATTTTCAGATTAGGGGTAGGCAGCAAACGAGAGTCTGAAGACGAAGATGAATATTTAGAACAAAACGTTCCAGATGCACAGGATAACACTAATGTATAATATATGTGAGGTTATTTAATATTTTTGTAAAGAAATTGTGGAATAGGATTTTTATAATGAAAACGTCGAATGGAAGATTTTTGATACTTATTAGATTAGATAATTTTTTGAACGGTTATTGAAAGCAGAAATGACGAGAAATGGGGTTTTGTTTTACCACAGAAGTGTTATTGCAATATAATAAATAATAGCAAGAAATCTACTTGTTGGTTAAGTTTTATTTTTGAACTTTGAGACATTTTTAATTTTCTGACCAAAGAAAAGAAACACTTTCGCTTTATTTATTTAATTGTTATCACAGTATAGTTCCTGGTCTTCATAATGAAAATTAATGGGATAATTATATACGGTTTTTTAAATGGTTGTTTTGATTCGTTTAAGGTGACTCATTTACATACAGTGTTGTTAATATTTTTACTTTTGGTTTGTGTTCGGTTAATTTTTGGATTATATTATTTTATCTAGTAAATTAAACTGTATTTATGTTGTTTTTCAGTGATTTTTTACAATACTATGTTGTACCGACGGGTTATTAAATCCAATTTTACATTTAACGCAAGAGTCTCGCGTTTCACCTTTTTTTTTGTTAGTAGCAATGTCCATTTCCGGCCTATTTGTATAATTGCTTGAAAAGAATTTTTATTAATGTGTTCTCAATTTCCTTTACCTAATATTAAGTGTTCTCCTAATTTTTCACAGGTGCAAAGGTCTTGAAATATTTTATTAAAACACAAATATATCTGAACCTAAAGCCATAACACGTATCTTTTCGTTAAATTGTATAAATGTAAATATTGTACATAATGATTTGGGTTCTAAATCTATATACTAAACGTATTTTTCAATAACACTTCTTCGATATTTCGCATTTATTTAGAAAACAATTGAAACAGAATGTGTTCACAACAAATCAATTGCGTATGCTGAATTTTGCATTGAATTAACGAAAAACCCCGGCCAGACTGCTAATTTTAGGCTTTTGTTGTTTTTTTAATTCATCGTCGTTTTTATTTTCTCATTTCTGGCGCTTTAACAAACTTCATGCAGAGAAAAGCGGCATTTGTAGTATTTTTTGACTGTGGGTTTTGAAGGCGTATTTTAAAGAATAATATGTATACTGTACACCCATATAACACTTTCTTTGATTTGAAAACACCTTTAATGAGAAAATAAACAAGTTAGTGAAATTGTGTCTTTTGTATATTTTTGATACAGAACTTTTGAACCATCCTTTCCATAATTCTGATCGTTTTTCTAGTCAACAAATTTCAATGAGAAATAAGACTCAAATTCATTGCGCATCACAATAATAGTATTAAATGATAAACACATTTGATCCATTCCGATCAGCGGAACATTTCAAACATAACAACTTGTCGAGTCATGAAGGGTTTGTTTTATGTTATGTAGAATAGTTTAAAACATTCATTTAACATTGGTACGAAATTCTATTCGTACCAACCAGAAGAGTTTGAGACATGCGTAAATAATTTTATGCTTCCAGAACAGTTTAACGGATGCACAATTATTTTTATGCATTTCAGGACGAATTTACGCATGCTCAGACTATCCGTTTAGGAATAGTACAACACATATTTACGGTGGATGATCCATAAAAGTTGTCTTGCTCTGTGTTTAGTAAGCTTCCATTTGTGTCTGTACGTAATTAGTAACTACAAGATTTCGAATATTTATCTAAACCATATCATTGCCTTTAATATAACAAATAAAGCAATACAGGAGTGGCCTTTTGAATTCAATGTTACTTTTCACTAAATCTATAAATAGTACAAGAGAATACCGCAATATACAAATAAACCTGACACTGTTTTCTTCCCTCTGATACGATCTCAATATATCTTTTTATACAAATCAAAAAATAAACAAAATAAACTCTTGACAAGTCTTACTTGAAATGTCTCCGAGATTGGTTTTACCACTGATTGCAATATCTGTAGATGTAATAGATAAGTCATTTATTATTTTTTAACCTTAGAGTTTTGAAACAACACCGATGTTCGTATAAAAAAGTTTTGATGTAACAAGTAATACCTAATCGAAAACAGATTTCATGCAATTTCATTTTATAATAAATATGCATATCAACACCGAGTTCACTAGAGCCTGTATACGAATACATTGTTTTTTGTCGATTAATCAGTGAAACCAAAAATATTTTTTTTTATAAAAAAGTATAAGGAAAGCAACAGTGAAAAAAACATTGTTTTTTTTAATTCGAAGAAAGCAACAGATGAAAACCTTTTTCAAGTTAATACATATGTTTAAATTTGTTCATAGTACCACCAATTTTAATTTGATGTCTTTCAGTATATTCTACTGTTTTTATTCAAACAATTCTAAAATTTTCTTGTTTCCTCTTCTAGTTTTTTTGTTCGTATTAATACAATCCGCTAGCAGCTTCAGCTTGTTGCACAAATTTAAATATTTTTAAGAATTTCTAGTTAAAAAGTGACAGTAACTACACTACCTCTAGGGTATTTTTTTAATTTCACTTTTATATTTTTTGTGAAGTTATCTTGAATGATAATATAATTTTTTTAAATTTGATGATTTTTGTATTCATTTTTTTACACATTTTCTATAGCCTTTTACTTTTCTAGCAAAATGTCAACATTTAAATCCAAATTAATGGTTTTTTTGTGGGATTATCCTGAAATCACCTATTAATTTGAAATATCACGTTTAAATTGACTGTGTCTTAAATGCTAGCAATACTTTTTTTTTTATTAAAAAGGATCTCTTTTGGGTATTGCAAGGGAACAATTTTTGTCTTCCCCTAATACCGTAGTGACTAATGCGGTTATTCGAAATTGAAAAAATGTCTACTTGATATAAATATCGACCTTACACATTAAAATTGAGTTTAGATAAATATTTTTTATAGGAACATCGGTAAATGAACAATTTGTACTATACATGGTGATTTTTATACGAAGAGGCCATTGTGTTATTTGTACTCGTTTCGAGTTCTTGAATTATATAATAATTAATACAATTATTACACTAAAAGAAAAAAAGCTATAGAACAATACGCACTCAGTAAAATGTGTTTTTATTATTCAGCTAACGGTCACCTAGCAATTTGAGTTCACTTTAACTTTGTAATAGGTATATTGACACTGCATGTGAATCAGGTACAATGATGAACATGAACTTGAAATAAGTAAAAATTAACACTTCAAATAAACGGAAAGACTTATAAGCACTTATTGGAAACATTGAAAAATGTAAAAATATATTTTTTTGTTATATCTTTTTCCTTTTTTATATGAGGGGTATAGATGCAAAACCCGCCAAGTCACATTTTTGTGAAATTTTCGTTTAATACGGGAATTTGTTATTTGTGTGTATAAACATAAGTTCAAACATAATTTAGGTGCAAATCCCACCTTAAATCGGAGTAATTTAAAGGAGAAAATACGTTAAGGCTGCAAAACGCGCCTTGTCAAAAAAAAAATAGTTGCAAAGACCGCCAAGTCCGGTCTGACCAAAGGCATAACGTTTGGACTGACACGTGATTTACCCTTTCCTACAAAATTTTTATGAGTTTATGTTATTTTCAATTTTATAACAATAATTATAATTATAAATAATAACAAATAAATGTGTTTTAAGTAAAAGGGTCTAATTTTTAAAATAATTCATAAGTGAAGTTAAAAAAACAGGTTGTTCCGAATTTTTTGGGAATTTCAAATCCAAAGTTGCTAAATTTTGTTGCAAATCCCGCCATGTCCATAAATAAAACCAATTTTATACTAAAACTGCAGATCAAATATTTTTTATTTTGTATTCTTCTAATAAAATATAATACTGGAATACAAATAAATCAAACAGAAAGCTCAAAATATCGCAGGAATCCTCTGTAATGGTTTTTCACGTCTCCTGAAAATTTTGATAGATGTGACTTAGCGGATTTTGCTTCTATACCCCTCATATACTATTTTGTAAATTGCTAATACAACAGTAATAACTATTCTATGTAATTTATATTTAACTTCTGTAAAGTTTATTATTTATTAATAGTTTCTACAAATTCTAATTTTTATAAGGACTGGGTAAGCCATAGCCCAAGAAAGAATAAGAAGCAGAAGAATTTTTATAAGGTAACCTCTCAACCTTTAATCAATCATGGCGAAAGGTAGATAAAAATGTTTTATTCTCTAGTATGTATTTTTTGTAGCATCTTGCTTTTCAGTTAATAGTCAAAGTTTGACGAACTAGTTCAAATAGGTACATAAAATTTATTTATACATGGTGTTTGGTAAAGAATAGGCCATAGCATAACCTTAGATTCCAGAGCTTAAAATAGGTCGATTTAAGCTAACTTACCTTAGTACGAAAGTTGATAATAACCGAAATACAGGGTATCAAAGTTAAACTTTTATTTTATTTATTCTTGAATATTTCCTGACAGGCATTAGATATCAACACGAAATTTGGTAGGCGGGGGTGTTTTGGGACGAGAAATCTTAATTCGCCACCAAAAATAATGTATTACCCAGAGGGCGCCACATACGTCTTTCAGCGCTCATTTAATACGTTCAATTTTTTTTATCCCATACTCTATATACTTTTTGAATCAAAACTTTTATTCTCTTAATATTTTTACTTAAAAAAATATATACTACTTTCATCTCGCTAAATTCAACCGTTTTCGAGATAAACGCAGTTTAAACTGCGATGCAACATAATTTTTTACATAATATCATTGTCATAGAGATGAGAACTTCCACAATTATTATGGTTTCAAGTTCATTTTTCGGGTGTAACTACAATGATATTATGCACAAAATTATGTTGCACCGCAGAATTAAAATGCGTTTATCTCGAAAACAGTTGAGTTTAGCGAGATGAAAGTAGTATATATTTTTTAAGTAAAAATATTAAGAGAATAAAAGTTTTGATTCAAAAATTATGTAGAGTGGGGGATAAAAAAAATTGAACGTATTAAATGAACGCTGAAAGACGTATGTCGCACCCTCTGGGTAATACATCATTTTTGGTGGCGAATTTAAATTTCTCGTCCCAAAAAAAACCCCGTCTGTGTTGATATCCCATGCCTGCTAGGAAATATTCAAGAATAAATAAAATAAAAGTTTAACTTTGACGTTGTATTTCGGTTATTTTAACTTTCGTACTAAGGTAAGTTAGCTTAAATCAACCTATTTTAAGTTCAGGAATCTAAGGTTAAGCTATTGCCCATTCTTTACCAAACACCCTGTATATTTAATATATATTCATTTACAGGTACAAGTAGAAAATCTGACTATTCGATTAAAAACTGACTAGAAATATAATTAAATACAAATTTTAGATTAAAACTAAATTGTTTAATGATAATCCGAATTTAAAAAAACCATGCGTAGAAACTATTAATACTAATAATTGGATTCATTGACCCGGTTTAACCACAAAACTCCAATTCTTAGTGCAATTTATTTAAAATAAAATCATCTGTATTTTACTCACCTACCTCAAAAGGTTGCAAGTGTTCACTAACGATCCTATAGGGCCCTTTTTTAATGCGGACACCCTCACTGTGATATATTGTAATTACTATTAAGGTTGGACGGCAACAGCCAAAGTCGTTTATTTTGACAGGGTAAACCAGACATTTCACATATGAAAAGAAAAACGTAATTTTATAATATAGTTAAGTAGATAAGTTCGTACTTGGTAATAAGTACTGGTTTTAGATTTTAATTATCGTGGTACTGGTTCACCCTGCATGTAAATAAAAAATGTTCGCCCATCGATCTTGCAAACCGTGTGATGTTTGGATTGCCTTCAAGGTTTTTTTTCACGTATTTCAGGGAATAGGTCAAGTTCGCCTGATGTCATGGCATCAATATTTGAGGTTATTTCCAAGTCAAGACTAAATTATTAAGGCTATTCGGAAACATTTTAGTACACATTAGTGTATTTGATTTAAAACATCTTCATTTTTCTTTTTTCTTTATTAGCTTCCATGTATCAGTAATGAGACGGTGCTGGCTGTATAGAATGTTTTGCTTGTTTTGTTGAGTCACCTATCTTCATGATACAGAATATTCGTTTTTTGGTATTCGTTTAAGGCACCACAGTAAACGTATTCTATATTAGACCAGGACGCATCTGTAAAAATATGAGTACATTTGGATATTGAGAGGTGCCTCATATTTTTTTGCATAAATTGCTTGAAAATAACTTATACAGGGTGTCCAGAAACTCTACCGACAAACGAAGACAGGAGATTCCTCAGATAATTTTAAGACAGTTTAACCCAATTCACCTAGTCCGAAAATGCTTATTAAGGGAGCTAGAGCTCTTTGAAGATGGCATCATGAAATTAGTTTTTCTTAAATACCTCCAGAACGCTTCTATTTAGAGAAACGAAAATTGGTATGCATATTTACTTTTCAGAAATGAATCGATTCCATCCATTGCAAATTTCTAGTACCGGTCATAGGCGTCCGTTTTGGGTAGAGCAACTGGTGTTTTATCGCATAACTTTTTTGTCCTTAACTTTTATGCATTTTTGACACCGGATTATTAAATTGTGAGGTATTCTAGTACTCTTGCTTTAAGTCGGTAGGACATCCCGTTTTCTAGAAAAATCAATTAGAAAAAGTTTTTCGTTTTTGGAATTAAAAAAAAAATTTAAAGAACTTTTCAACAAAAAACTAAGTATTTTACCAACATAAAGTAAGAGTAACTTTAGTACTCGAATACCTCATAATTTAATAATCTAGTGTCAAAAACGCTCAAAAATTCAAGACAAAAAAAGTTATGCTATAAAATAACTGTTGACCTACCCAAAACGGACGCCTATGACCAGTACTAGAAATTTGCAATTAATGAAATCGATTTATCTCTGGAGTATAAATAAATGTACCAGCTTTCGTCTTTCTAAACAGTTTTTTTTTTATTTTTTTTTTAATTCAAAAAGCGAAAAATTTTCAAATCGATTTTTCTAGAAAACGGTGTGTCCTACCGATTTAAAACAAGAGTACCTTTTAGCACTAGAATACTTTACAATTTAATAATCCAGTGTCAGAAATGCATAAAAGTTAAAGAGAAAAAAGTTATGCGATAAAATAACCGTTGCCCTACCCAAAACGGACGCCTATGATCGGTACTAGAAATTTGCAATGGATGGATTAGATTTATATCTTGAAAATAAATACGCGTACCACTTTTTGTTTTTCTAAATAGAAGCGTTCTGGAGGTATTTAAGAAAAACTAATTACAAGACGCCATCTTCAAAGAGCTCTAGCTCTCTTAGGAAGCATTTTCGGACTAAGTGAATTGGGTTAAATTATCTTAAAATTATCTGAAGAATCTCCTGTCTTCGTTTGTCGGTAGAGTTTCTGGACACCCTGTATAATAATACTTGAGTTATCCTCCCGCTCAAAAAGATCCGGAACATTGTTTAAATAATCAAAATTTCAAAAAATGAAGGAACAATTCGATTTTTTTCTTCGTTTTTTGATTATAACTTTAAAAGTATTCATTTCTGAGAAAATTTGCACTGACATAAAAGTTGCATGATTAACTTTCCTACAATATAGGATTAGTTACAAATTTTAAAAATTGTCACTCTTGTTGCAAAATAGCAATAATTGCGAAAAAAACATAAAAAAATCAAGTATTCGCATTTTACGTTTTTCAACCATTTATGTTACACTTAGGAGCTTCATGTTTCACCCAGAAAAACTTTGTCATATATTAAAATACTGTAAATGTCATTAAGATCGGTTTAATAGATTTTGCAATCCAGCTTTCGCAAAAAAATTCATTTTTTTAAATGTTGCAGGACTGAAAATAAACACACAGCAAGTTGTATTTTTTTGCATATAGAAGAATACTGTACCTTTCATTTTCAATTTGCAGAATTAAAATCGGTTAACTACCACAGCGTCAGGAATTTTTTTAAATAAACATAAATTTTTGGTGCTACGCGCAGGACAGCGGATAAGTTTGTTCTGCTTGGGTATTCCAATGACCTTTGATAATTATTGATAAATTTTAATTTTTAGTATATTTCGATATAAATAAATAAATTTGTTTATTGCAAAATAAAAACACATACTCTGTCCTTTGAAGTTACACTTTTTTAGCAAAAACTTCTTTGTTCACATATTTTAACTTAGAGAATAAACATTTATTATTTTTAAACATATGCAATTGTTTAAACAATATTTCACAAACAATAATTAAATTAGTTTGATTATTGTGGAATTAAAATATTAAAATACAACAAAATATGAGTAAGAAAATAATATATTAGATAAAGATTGGAACAAATTTTGGTGGAAATTAACTTGTGTAAATCGAACACCGCTGTCCTGCGCGTAGCACCAAAAATTAATGTTTATTTCAAAAAATTCCTGACGCCTTGGTAGTTAACCGATTTTAATTTTGCAAATTGCAGATGAAAGGTAAAGTTTTCTTCTATATGTAAAAAAAATTCAACTTCCTATCTGCTTTATTCAGTGCTGCAACATTTTGAAAAAATGATTTTTTTTGCGAAATCTATTAAACCGATCTTAATGAAATTTGAAGTATTGTTTTAATATATGACAAAGTTTTTCTGGGTTAAACATGAAGGTACTAAGTGTAGCAAAAATGGATGAAAAACGTAAAATGCGAATACTTGTTTTTTATGTTTTTTTCGCAATTATTGCTATTTTGCAACAAGGGTGACAATTTTTAAAATCTGTGCATCATTTCTCGGAAGTGAATACTTTTAAAGCTATAATCAAAAAACGAAGAAAAAAAATCGAATTTTTCCTTCATTTTTTGACATTTTGATTGTTTAAACAATGTTCCGGACTCCGGACCTTTTTGAGTGGGAGGATAACTCAATTATTATTATATGAGTTAATTTCAAGCAATTTCTGCAAAAAGATATGAGTCACCTCTTAACGTCCATCTCAAAACTTTTGAACCACTGAGTTTTAGAAAAAACGCAAAAACACGTCAAATAATAATTGAAGGGGGAGACATTATGCCATATTTAAGCTTGCCGGGAAAGGCACCTCTCACCCCCCGTATCATCCCTTAATTTTTTTAAATTACTATCTCCTTTTTTATTTCATATTTGGATTCTCCTCTTTGTACTGATTTCAAAAATATATAACACTTGATGCTTAAAGTGATTAGTTTATGAGAAAAATAAATAGAAAAGCAAGAAAACTGGATTGAATAAAAATTATTTCTTTAACAATTTTATAACATTTAGAGTATAGAGTAAACATTTCACTACCAAAAATTTTAACAATAATTATTCAAAAATTTTAACAATAATTATTCAAGCTTTTAAAAGTCATTTTGAATACCTATTGTTAAAATTTTTGGTAGTGAAATGTTTATTCGAAATGAAAATAGTAATAAAATTATTTTATTTTATATTTTAATAATTTTTTTCAATCCAGTTTTGTTGCTTTTGTATTTATTTTCTCATAAACTGCTCACTTTAAGCATCAAGTGTTATGCATTTTTGAAATCAGTACAAATAGAAGAATCCAAATATAAAATAAAAAAAGGGGGCAATTAAAAAAAAATTAAGGGATGACACGGGGGTGCCTTTCCCGGCAAGCTTAAATATGGCATAATGTCTCTCCCTTCAAGTAATATTTGACGTGTTTTTGCGTTTTTTCTAAAAATCAGTGGTTCAAAAGTTGTTTAAGGTGGATAGTTTTATCTGAAGAGCACTGTATAATATATATACTTATATTTTTGTTGTATCCCAAAGTTAAATATCACTCCAGAATAGAATTTTCGTAGGAAACAAGGATTCCTTAACTGTGAAATTATATTTTTATTATTATCTGTAAAATTTTGGGAGGGATAAAGAGTGAAGATGAATGTAGAACAAGAACCAAGTATATGAATAAGAACATGTATATGAACAGTACAAAGGCTTCTCCAATTAAGACATCTAAGGAAACGTTGAATGAGGTGGCTGGGTCATATTCAAAGAATACCAAATGCTGGTGGAATGCCAAATTATGTGGGAGCCCCATAGGAAGTAGAAGGTACGAAAGCGGAGAACAAGATAACTAGAAAAGGTTGAGAGTGACCTACAGGAAGTAGTGTCTTGAATTGGAGAAGAGAAGCAGAAGATGGTAGAAAATGGAGAAGTATCGTTTAGTGAAGAAATTAGCTTAAAGTTATACAAATATAACTTTTGTGTGAATACATTATTTGTAAAGAATTATCTCTACAGAACTTTCCAAAATTACGATGCTAAGGTCAGTCTACAAATATAAATCCAGTATTTGGCTCCTATTTACTTCTTGTTCTATCAAAAATTTACTCATATTTCATACCAAACAAAAATTATATATTCTATATCTTAGAAATTATTTTTGGCAATATAACATCAAAAAGATAAGTACATAATTCATTTTTATAACTGAATTATTAGGAACCAAATTATGTCTAATGTTGCAACTTACACTACTATATTAATAAATTTTCCAAAAACAAGTATTTTTGTCTCGTGTGTCTACAATAGCCAGCATATTTCACGTTATAGCTAGTCTGTCATATTAGACTAAAACCTTATAAGATGTCACCTGTTCTTCTTTCTTTTGAAGCTGTATTGCAAAAAAATACTTACAACAAATTGTAATTTTTAGTTTTTTAACTTAGAAAGTTAATTTCAATCAAAACCTTTTGGTTAGATACATACGGTATGAAAGTACGATATCATTGGGCAGCTATTACTATTACTATTAATTTATATGTGTCCTGTTGAAAAGCATATGCCTATGCTCTTTGTAGTAAATAATAATTTTGATTGGAAGAATGTATTCTCTTAAATAATATAATTGCTTAAACGTAATATATCAATTTCTAGATTTAATGACTTACGAGTAAAATTTATCGTAAATATCGTAAAGCTCTAATCAAAATTATTAATAATTTGTGCTAGGTAAAATATTTTAAATCTCACACATCATAGAAACCATGACTGCTAAGTTCCTTAAGTATAATTATTAGTTGTAAGGTAAATATATTCGTTAGGTAATTTAAAATTATGTTTATGCGATCGATTAAAAGTGATGTTGGTAAATTCTGTAACATATATTGATATTTTTTACGATACATTACATTACAACATTTTAGGCGATATTTTACGTGGTAGACGTAGTCTACACAACATTTCTTTGGCCTCTCTTGTTCCATGTTTTTCATTGTTTCATTGACATATTCCATTTCTTCACTGTTGAAGGTTTCCATCTTCATTATATATCTCTTATAATAATTGTTCTACATAAAGTTGTCAAATTTTTAGAAATTAACGTTAAGATGTTTACGTTTTATATTGTTCAAGTAACTCACTTTCATTTTTTTTTTCACAGTAAATTTGCCAAATATATTAAAGGCAATCTTCTGCAAACAGAAGATTAAAAAGGCATCTTTTAATTGTCCCATTTCAAGACATTTAAAAAAAATCAAAAATCCTTAAAATATATGTGGTATAAGTTTACTAGCAACACTTGTGTGGATCAAGTTACTCGTCAAGTTTGTTTTTGTACTGATATAGATAATACTTTATATTATTATATTACATTTTATATTGTAAATAGGTTAAATATTTAAAATAAGTTAAATCGTCTGTGGTTTTGAGTTATTTTTGCCATTATAAGAAAATGTGTGAGCACCCACTGATAAAATCAGATACACAACCAAAAAGCAATAAACCATCCTAAATATTGACTTTATACAATATTTTGTCAGAGCAGATTGACTCTATAGAAAGTAGTTTTGATACTCTTGCCTTTGCTTGTGGGCGCTCATCGTAAATTTAAATCCCTGCAAATAGGATATATCACAAGACTTTCATTTTCAAGAAGTTTTCCATAAGACCGATTTATTTCTCAGTTCTCATTTATATTATGCCTGTCAGTATTGGGCTTCCTTCTTTCTCTCTCTAATCTGATATATTATTTATTCGTCTTTATCTACTCATTTTCATTGCTTTCGGTTTGTCTTAATCTTATCAGTTTGAGAAGTAATTCATTTTCCGCTCTTCCTATGACCTTGATCAATAATAATTAATCTAGTTCTGAAGAAAGTAAAAAATGATTCTTTTCTCTGTGTATGATTAGACGCTAGATTTGAATTATATTTAGTCAATTACCTCTAGAAGGTAGATACTCATGGAACTAGATCTATGATCCATAAGTCTAATATAACTATGTATCTTCTATCAGAATATTGCAGAACGCCATGGAAAGATGTTAGATACCTACCATAGGAAGAGATTAACGCAATGGAAAGAACATCAATCTTTTTGGAAGGGGATAAATCCAAAATTTCCCGAGTTCTCCTCATACATTATTAATTAATCTTGCTACCATACAGCCATGATGTGAACAAGTCAAATTCGAGCTCAATGGTACCTAGAGCAGGAAACATTGGATATTTTAAACATCATCACTATTTAAACATCATTTTTCTATGTTCCGATGACGGATTATTTGTAAAGGGTTTTTACCCAAATATTTTTTACTTTGGTGGTTAGCATGTTGGATTCTGAGCAAACACTGATGATGATCGGTTAACCGATTGAAAACTAGTTATGTTCTTGATGTAGCCCTGTATAGAGATTTTAACAAATATACCTTTTATAAAGTATTTTATGTTTTTTTTTATTAATTAATCTGATATTAATCTAATAAAAATTTTAAGAATAACAATAATTAATTTATAATTTAATAAATAATTTTATTATTTATGACATGTCTCATGGAAAACTTGGCAAGAAAGTCGAACCAGTGCGTTCTAAAGTAATATAGTAATAAGTGTTGAAGGTGTTGATGATTGTGTATTTAGATTGAAAGTTTGGTGCGTTTGTAGAATTTTTAAAATAAATTTTGTACCTGACTACTCAACTAGCTGTAAGTTCTATTTATACTATGTATTCGTCCAAATATTTTTTCAGACTAAAGATTGATTAGTTACTTTGTACAATAAAATAAAAATCATTATCAAAAATTGTTTCTATTTTAGTTCTGTATCGAACCGTCTATAATGTTCTAAGGTCCTACTAAGAAATAAGAAAAGTCAATTACCTTAAATCTACGACTTCCGAAGTCTCAGCAAACACACGAACTGGTTGACGTCCTCTGCGATGGCGATGAGACACCACCTCTAGTATCCGCCACTGTCTTACTGCTCCCGGGTCCCAGCTAATCCGCCATTTAGTGTTCCAAGTCTACACTCTAGACGACAACTTCGGACATAGTTAGTACGGTATTACGCGAATTCGTATTTTTTTCCGCAGATCACTAGTAGTTCCGATCGCACCCTTTTCCTCAAGGAATTAATCCGTAACAAGAAAAAAATTACCCTTCGTTCGCTTACACACACGCCGAAAAAAAAAACATTCCAATCGTCTTTTATTTTGACCGTTCTTCGCAGCGCACTCCCCAAAGAACAAAATAACACTGCCGTAAAATCCTCAAATCTGTTTTTCTCTCGTCTCTTAGAAGTTTCAACACCCAACAAACAAAACCATAAATCCCTTTTACTATCCTCCAAAATGCACCTGCTCCTATCGCGTGTCATAAACATTTCCATTATCAGCCGCCGACGAAAAACATATCGAATTACACGGAAAGAATTTGTTACCGCGACGAACAACACAGTCACCCGGCTGACGGCCATAAAACCAGGGACGTTACATCACTCCCCTCCACATAAAAAGATTGCCCCAAGGGTAATCCTTTTCAATCCTCTACACGATATCTAAGGGGTTTTCGCCTCTCTCGCTGAGGTCGGCCTCCTCTTGATAACCCAGGTTCCTCCACGGTTGCTTCGTTAATTATGTCTAGGATTTCCTCATCACCCGAACTTTCCCCTACTTCTGCCGCTACCATCTGCTCTTCTTCACTGTTGGTGTCCGTAAGCTGCTGTAAGTCCTGCAGTTCTTCACTGAGACCGGAGTCATCTGTCCAGAACTCACTTTCGTTAATTCCATCGGAGGTTGGAGTGTATCGCTGTGGAGGCCTTCTCGTTCTTGGGGTTATCATTGTCGATTCGTCCGGAACGTCTCCAATATCTGCCGTACCCCCTAAGTCATCGTCGTTAACTTCTGGTTCTCTTGCATAACCCCATACAATTTCTCCTTCCTCGTCGCTTCCTTCGTCGTCGGTCATTCTGGGTCTCTCTTCTACTCCATCTTCTATTATTCGCGGAAGGGATAACGTAGGTTTTGCTTGGTTGCCGATTTGTTCTTCCGATACGTCTGGATCTTCCCAGGCTTTATAATATTTTAGCCGATCTATGTGGTAAGTTTGGGTCTTACCGTCGCCCTTATCTACCACGTAGTTCACAGCCCCGCGTTTTTCTATGATTTTGTATGGCCCACTCCATGGTTTGAAAAACTTCTTACTGACTCCGCTGGGCACGATCGGATTTTGAATATATACATAATCACCCTCCTTTAAATTTCTCTCGTGCCTTCCCCGATTCATTCTCTCGGCATTAGTTTGTTCTAGTTTCCGCGCTTGTTCTGCTGCTAATATATAAGCCTCGTCCAGTCGCCTTCGCAGTTCCGCTGGGTAGCTTAACTCTCCTCGGTCATCTATTCTCGGTCCCACGTCACAGTCAAAAGGAATATGTACTTCCCTCCCAAAGGTTAACCAATTTGGGGTGAAGCCCGTAGCATTATGTTTCGCACTCCGGTAAGCCATTAGCGCCAGTCCTATATGTTCGTCCCAGTCCCGTGCCTTACTGTTCACATAATGCTTCACCATTCCAATAAGTGTTCGGTGCAATCGCTCCACCCGTCCATTTACTTGGGGTCGATACGCCGTGGTTTGAATCTTCTTGATTCCCAATAGTCTACAAACTTCCTTCATTAGCTCCGAAACAAAATTTGTCCCTTGATCCTTCAGTAACCGCTCCGGCGCTCCATGCCGAAGGACGACCTCGTTCACAAAAACACGCGCCACAGTTTCGGCCGATAAGTCTTTTATGGGTATCGCCTCAGCATATCGCGTAAAGTGGTCTACGTACGTCAAGAGATATTTATTACCTCTCTGAGTTTGTGGCAAAGGACCCACTATATCCATTCCTACCATTTCGAGAGGTCTAGACGTATGGTATGGTTCACAAATGGGCACCCTATTTACACTTTTCGTCCGTCCACATTCTCTACAGTCCTCAACATGCTTTCTTACGTCCTTTTGCATGGTTTCCCAGTAAAACTGCGACTCCGCCCGCTGAAGTGACCGCTGTACCCCACAATGTCACGCACTCGGTTCATCATGTGTCCGCTTCAACACCCGATTTCTCATTTTTACGGGTACTACGACTCGCCACCTACCGCCCGTCACTTTGTATAGTACGCCGTCCAAATCCTTTCGATATTCCTCGCTACCACTGTTGACATAGCGCTGGCACTCGTTATCGGACTCTTGAGTTCTTTTGATCCACTCCCGATCTATTGAGTAATCTTCATCGCGCCTAACATTTGCTACGGCTCTACTTAAAGCGTCCGCGTTTACGTGTCTCTTTCCCGGCTTATACACTACCTCATACTCGTACTCGGCCAGTTTCATTTGCCATCTCGCTAGTCTAGACGACGAATCTTTCACCTGCAACGTCCAACGTAACGGCGCATGATCGGTGATTACGCTAAACCTCCGCCCGTATAAGTAGCACCTAAACTGACCGATTCCCCAAACCATCGCTAAAAGTTCCTTCTCCGTTACCGAGTAGTTTCTTTCCGCCGTGTTGAGTTGCCTTGAAGCGTAGGCTATCGGATGCTCTTCTCCTCCAAGTCGCTGTGACAAAACCGCACCTAAAGCTAGTCCCGACGCATCAGTCGCTAGGATGAATGGCAGTTCAAAATCTGGATAGCGCAATACGGGGTGTTTCGACAAACTCTCTCTTAGTCGGTCGAACGCTTCCACTCTAGTTGGGGTCCACTCAAACGTAGTTTCCACTCTTATTAGTTCCGTTAGCGGCTTAGCTATTTCCGCATACTCTTTTATGAACCGCCGATAATATCCCGTCAACCCCAGAAAGGCGCGTACTTCTCGCACAGTCTTCGGCCGCGGATATGTGCATATTGCTACAACCTTCTGTGGGTCAGGTTTTACACCTGCGCTGGTGACTAAATGACCCAAATATATCAGTTCACTCATCATGAACTGACATTTCTTAAGGTTCGCTTTAACACCTACTTCACGTAGCCGCTGTAAAACATTTCGCAACCGCCTATTGTGTTCCGTCTCATCCGCTGCAAAGATCACTACGTCGTCCAAGTAAACATAGCACTCCGTCCCCTTTATTCCCATTAGTACCGCGTCAATTAATCTCTGGAACGTCGCTGGTGCTCCTGACAGTCCAAACGCCATCCGGTTATATTCATAGTGTCCATCAATCGTATTGAACCCAGTCTTCTCTCGGTCCTCTGGTCTGATCTCAATCTGATGGTACCCGCTGGCTAGATCAATGGTCGTGTACCACTGGCATTTTCCCAACCGATCCAATGTTTCATTTATGTTGGGAAGGGGATAGGTGTCCGCCCTTGTCACCGCGTTCAACCCCATAAAATCAGTACAAAACCTGTACTTTGCCTCCTCCCCCTCCAGAGCCTTTTTCTTTACCAACACCACTGGCGCTGCCCATGGTGAAGTCGACGGTGCAATTATACCCTTGTCCAGAAGATCCTGTATTTGCCGTCTCATCTCGTCCTGCAAGCGGAAAGGCACTCTATAAGCCGGTTTAGCTATCGGGGCAGCATCCCCCGTGATGATCTTATGTTGCACCTGATTAGTACATGAGAATTCCCCCTCCGTCTCTGCATCCATCACATCGCGGTATTCAAGCAATATCTTCCTATATTTTTTTCCTGCCCAACTGACAAGTGGGCCAACTTCTCGTGAATTTCCTCTGTGAAGTCAGACCCTTGAGATTCAACTCTCACCTGTCTCACCATCTTGGTATCATCTCGAGTGATTATTGCCGTCTTTCCTACGACTCTTCCCGAACTTAGCTCCACGGGTTCCTGGTTACAATTTATGAACTTCACCCATACATTATCTCCCATTCGCGTTGCCATCACTCGGTTCACTCTAACACCTGATGGTAGGTGTCCAAACTGCTCGACAATTATTTCCTCTGGTTGGTTCGGTCCTCTAATTTTGGCTTTTAGTATAGTTTCGCTCCAGGCTGGCAGGTGGGCCCTACTTTTTAGTACCACTTCAGCTGACTCCCAATTTTTCTGACAGACTCCGCCGCAAATTGCTCTTATTCGCCGATCCTTTGGTGCCCGCTGAATCTCGCCATCTATTACTTTAAAATACTCTCCTTCATCCATATGATCTCCCTGAATCTGAGTCCTCTGCAAACACACAAATTCGTCTTCCTTGCTCCTTCCATTTTCCTTTGTTTCTTTGAAATATTCCCGTACAAACTCGACATGTTTCTTCTGGTTCTCTCTATGCTCTTCACTTTGGTGCGAAATAATGGGGATATTGTCCTCCTCTGCCTCAAGTAACTTAACACGATTCTTCAACTCTATTCCACCACGTATCCCACTTTCATCAGCTGTACGCTTTATCGTCTTCTTTCGTTCCCTATTCGTTTTGCTTTTGCTCGCTGTACACTGCCGTGCATTTTGTTCCATCACTCCTTTGATTACTTCCCAATATTTATCCCGCATTACATATTCTGTCAACGCTTGCCTCTCACAGCATCTCTTGTCGGGTTGCAAGACCTCTCGAATCCTTTCTGCTAACTTAATCTTTCCCTTAAGGTTAAAATGGAATCCCTGCTTGGTATAATCGCTTCTCCTTGTGCCGCTGTATATATCGACCAGATCTACATTCATATGTATCTGCATCACCATTAACAAGTCCAAATTATGTTGACGGATGTCTTCTACAACAGTAGAACCTGACACTACGTCGAATCGTTTTGGTAGATTACAGAGAATAATCTTAGGTTTTTCTGTCTTCACAAATAACCTCGCTCTTGCATCATTTGCTTGCTCTTGTTGTTTCCGCCGAATATCGTTGGTGCCCGTTAACAACACGAGGCAATCATTAGTTCCAAGTGTACTCGTCCGTTGCTGTACCCCATTAATAATATCTACAGTACCATGACCTGGCCAAACCATTTCCTCGATTTCCCATTCATCTCCAATCCATCGCTGAAGAAGTGGTTTCAGGAAGCGTCCATGACTATCCGCTGCGATCACTAATGTTCGTCGAGCAGAAGTTTCCTTACGGTTAACCCCCCTACCGTCATTTCCTAGCTTTTTCATTGTTGTCTCCACATGATACTCCTTGATTTCGTTTCGCTGTAAATCAAATGTTACTTTTCTCCTTTTACCTCCCAGTATCTCGTAAGTGACTTTCCGTATAACAGGTATCATGGCCTCCTTCGTCCGCAATTCATTTCTATTAACGTCGATCACCAGTCCAAGTCGTTTCATCAGATCGAGTCCCAATATACCTTCAGCTCCACAGTCCACATCGACTATCCATACCTCATGTATGGCTGCGGTATCACCGATGGTTACGTTTAGCTTCTGCTTACCCTGGATGCGCTGACATACCCCCGTCACCCCCGTAATGGTCTCGCTTCGGCCGGTGATAACTGGTACACCCTCCACAGCTTCTCGCAGTAAGGTTACATCGGCTCCCGTATCCACTAAAACTTTTCTATTAGCTCCTTGAAAATCGGCGGTAATTATCAAGGATGTTACTCCCCCTGCGGTTACGGTCGCTTTCCCAATATATCCCCCTCCAGTTTTCTGGGCCATCTCCAAGCTAGGGGAACCTGGAGGGCCACCTAGTTTGGGGAAACGCTACGGCTTTCAGCCCGTCTTCCGGCTAGGCTCGCATAATCTTCCACCCCCCTGTCTGACTTATCTGATTCCCATGGCCGTTGTCGCCGCGAAAATGGGCCCCTCCTCGCGGATGTTCCAGTATTTTGGCACTGTCTCCACACGTGACCGCCATATCCACAATTATCGCATATGGTCTGTGGACATGTGTTTATAAAGTGCCCCGGTCGCCCACACTGAAAGCATTCTTCGTTGCTCGCCCTTTTCCCCACCCGTGTTCCTTCTTCCGGTTTCCAACGTGACTCTCCACTCTTCTGGTTGCCCAGATGTATCATGCACTCCCGTGTCCAGTGACCAACCTGTCCACACCTCCTACATGGGGTGTACGGTACTCTGCGCAGTGATCTCTGCCGCTCTCCTTGCACTTCTCCAGCCGGATTCGCCATATCATGCCATTTACTCCCGCCCGCTACTATAGCATCTGCGCGGTTCATCTTTACAAATCCTTCCTTCTTCTCACCTTCGATCCGCCGAATTCCTCTTCGCTCGCTGCTATTGCTTACTACCGTCGCAGAGCTCTCCTCAGAACCGCTGCTGTTTGCTTCTTCTTCCTCTAGTTCCTTCCTCACCTTCCTTACTCTTTTCCGGTCACCTTCCTCTCCTATGTCCTTCAACATATCCAATACCACCGTCAGGGTATTTACTCCCTTCCTAGCCTTCACCACACGTCGTACCTCGCTATTTAAACCCTCCATGAATACTCCCAAGATCATCTCCTCTCGAATCTCATTCGCTACTTGCTTTTCCTCTTCTTTCTCATATTCTTTCACAACATAGCGCGCCGCTGTTCTACACCTATCAGCGAATCTCCGATAATTTTCCCCCTCCTTCCGTCGGATGTTCATTAGTTTCGCCATTTCCTCCACTCTGTCTTTTTTCACCCCAAACCGCTGCAATAGCAGCCCTTTTATCTCCTTCCATGTCCATCCCTCTTGCTTCTGACTCGTCGCATTTCGCAAAAATTCTGCCGACTCGCCAATCATTCTTCGTCTCACCAAATCAGCTGTGTTCTGCTCAGTCCACCCATTAATTTGCTGCAACATCTCTACTCTCTCAACAAACTCCTCTACACTCATCTCTCCTTCGCTACCACACCATTCTTTCACCTCTCTGGCACCTATCATTTCCACCCTCCTATTTCCGGCCATTCTCAGTTCTTCCATTTCCTTCCTCAAATAGTTCAGTTCGTTTTGTGCGACCCTCTGTCTCTCATCTTGTAACTTGCATACTTCCTCTCTCGCCTTTTCTAACTCTTGTTTCAACCTATCTACCTCGTCACCAACTTCCGCCATGGTTTTTAGAGACAAAACAAAACCCCAGTCTTAAGGCCGCGTCTCACCATCAAATAATTTGATCAAACAGTTTGAGCAAACTCCGGAAGTACGTCAAAGTGACGTCACAATTGCAGTTTTTTTGAAATTCTGAAAATCTGTGCTCTCACTATCAGTCTAGTTTGATCAAATTTTTTGTATTGAGTTGTCTAACTTGTTTGTACTTTATTTAAAATTAAAATTTTTCATTATTATCCACAATGAACACTCAGGATGTGACGTCACTAACTGTCACTTTCAGTTTGCTCAAACCAGTTTGATCAAATTATTTGATGGTGGGACGCGGCCTTTACACCCGTCGGCACCGTGCCTTTCGCTTGGTTCTCGTCACACCTATACCCCGAGTAGACAGCCCAATGTCCACGACAACTAATAACTAATCTATCCCACCGCTGCCACCATTGTATCGAACCGTCTATAATGTTCTAAGGTCCTACTAAGAAATAAGAAAAGTCAATTACCTTATCTACGACTTCCGAAGTCTCAGCAAACACACGAACTGGTTGACGTCCTCTGCGATGGCGATGAGACACCACCTCTAGTATCCGCCACTGTCTTACTGCTCCCGGGTCCCAGCTAATCCGCCATTTAGTGTTCCAAGTCTACACTCTAGACGACAACTTCGGACATAGTTAGTACGGTATTACGCGAATTCGTATTTTTTTCCGCAGATCACTAGTAGTTCCGATCGCACCCCTTTCCTCAAGGAATTAATCCGTAACAAGAAAAAAATTACCCTTCGTTCGCTTACACACACGCCGAAAAAAAAAACATTCCAATCGTCTTTTATTTTGACCGTTCTTCGCAGCGCACTCCCCAAAGAACAAAATAACACTGCCGTAAAATCCTCAAATCTGTTTTTCTCTCGTCTCTTAGAAGTTTCAACACCCAACAAACAAAACCATAAATCCCTTTTACTATCCTCCAAAATGCACCTGCTCCTATCGCGTGTCATAAACATTTCCATTATCAGCCGCCGACGAAAAACATATCGAATTACACGGAAAGAATTTGTTACCGCGACGAACAACACAGTCACCCGGCTGACGGCCATAAAACCAGGGACGTTACAAGTTCCCTAACCTCTAAAAGTATAGGTTAAGATTTGGTAGTAAAAGAGCACAAACCAAAGAATTGTAATGTCTGAAAGATCATAAACTGGCCACAAAAGGTCAGTCGTAGTCGACTTTACACTACATGATTTATCATGTGATTTGTCATATGATTTTTCCCATGACGAGCCGCATGACAATGCTTATGACAAAACGAGCCGTATAAACAATGCAAAATCATATGACAAATCACACAGTGTAAACATGTAAATTTCACTCCATGATCAAATCATATGACAAATCACATGATAAATCATGTAATGTAAAGTCGACTACACTTAGTAAGTTGGTCAGTAATGTTTACTTTTTTATTGGAGTGAAAATTTTTTAGGACAAAAAAAGATAAGCACCTTGTTTTTTTATCCCAAAAATAAAAAAAAAACAGGAGAGTAGGTTTAACGTTTAATGGTAAAATATAATGTTACAGAAAGAATAACACCTAGAATCGTTCAATTATAGGAAGCGGTTTCATACACTTACATCGAAACGTGCTAGGAATACTTATGAGGTTAACTGTTATGTTGCCACGCCTTTGAAAATATTTACAGAACATCCCCTTTTTTAGTATTAAAGCTTACATTGGAATATTGTATTTTAGATAGACAGGCGTTTTAATATTTCTTCTAGGTCTCGTGGTCCCACTGAAAAAAGGTTCTTTGATGACCGAAGTCGACTTACTGTGATGGTCAGGGGAGTTCTAAACATTGTTGGCAACACTGACACTTTCACGAGCAATTTCGCGATTACTTCCATTTTCGCTTTGTGGAGCCGTATTTACCACTGACCTTTCCTTACAATTTTCAATTCTAATTTAATTTTAATGTTTACTTCGGTAACAGTGAACGGCCGTAGGGCAAGATAGTGGCTTCAGAAGCCAGAGTGCACGGGTTAGAATCTTGGCACCAACAACGACATTTTCATTTCTAAAAATGATACGAGCCGTTCACTGTGCTTCGGAAGTACGTTAAGCCGTCCGTTCCCTGGGCTAGTGTGCATCGACACTAGCTACATCTCAAGACTGATTCTGCAAGCGAGTTATAAACCATGATTAATTTTTTCCTGGGTAGAATATCTCTCAAGATATAAAATTTATGCATTAGAGCCCTTATTCGTTTACTGACATGAGTGATATAGTCTGACCAACGTAAATGTTGATCTATGAAGACACACCTAAATACTTTATAGAGAAAACTTTTTCTATTGAAGAACAGTCACAATTTTGTCCTTGACATTTTGCGTTATGCAATTTTATATGAAAATTTATAGGTTGGTCAACAATAATTGTTGGGCTAAAGGCGATATATTTTGTTTTATTAATATTTAATGTCAGTTTGTTAAATTTTAGCCGTAAGTTTAGCTGTTTTAGGTTCATTTCAGAGCTGGTTTTAACCTCCTCCCATGTTTTCCCCATAAATAATATTGCCGTGTCATCGGCATAACAAACAATGTGGCCGTTGAAACTATTAATTCTTGTGATATTGTTCAGATAAATATTAAATAAAAGTGGTCCTAATACTGTTCCTTGTGGTACTCCGAATTTTATTATAGATTCAGAACTGAATTCTGGGCTAATTTTTACTCGTTGAGCTCTGTCCGACAAATAATCTGCTATTAGATTTAGTGCAATTCCCCTAACCCCATAATTACTTAGTTTATCTAAGAGAATTTTATGAGAGACCGTGTCAAATGCCTTAGCTAAATCAAGGAAAACCACTAAGCATTTCAATGATTCATCCACAGCTCCTATCACTTTCTCCAGTAGGTCAACTACAGCCCTTTCTGTACTTGATTTTTTTACAAAACCAAATTGCTTATCTGAAATAACCTTATTTATATGAAAAAATTCAAGCAACCTTTCTTTTAGGGCCATTTCAAATATTTTAGCAAAATTATTTATTAAAGAAATGGGCCCATAGTTGTTCAGTTTACTCGAATTTTCGGATTTAAAAATGGGGGTGACTGTAGATTCTTTCCATTGTAGTGGTATTTTACCACTTTGAAAACACAAATTTATAATATGAGTTAAAGGCTGTGAGATTAGATCATGGATATTTTTTATTGTTTTAGCATACAATTTATCTGGTCCAGGAGAACAGTTATTTTTTAACTTTGATATTAGTATTGTTACTTCATTTTTATATCTATTTGCCATATCAGCACCAATATTAGAAAAGAAATTATTAAACATATCTGCTTTTTCTTTGTTATTACTTACAGTTATATTGTCATTAACAATTGATATGTGTTCAATGTTTTTAGATTTTTGATTCCGACCAGAGATATCATTTACATATAATATTCCACATTTTTTTTGTGTTTCCACCAGCTTCATGAATTTTATTTTGATAAAAGTCATTCTTGGTTTTTTTTAGTAGATTATTAAGTTTGTTTCTATAATTTTTATATTCAACATTAAGTGCTGGTGAAAATTGTTTTAATAATTTCTTTTTAAGAAAATCTCGTCGTTTGATTGACGATATCAGCCCCACCGTTATCCAGGGTTTTATTTTTGATATTTTTTTATTCATACTTTTTACCTCCGTAGAGGTTTGTATGTAATTATTTAAGTTATTTATAAATGTATCATATGAACTATCTATTTTGTTTATATAAATATCATTCCAATGTTCATTTTTTAAAAGCTGTTGTAGTTTTCCGATATTAGGGTTTTTTTAATTATGACTGGAGATTCAGGTGTAGGGTTTTTTTAGTTTCATTATTTACCAAAACGGCTGGAGTGAAGTGATCAGTCATGTCAGTGTGAAAAACGAACGGATCAATATTTTGTATTTATTGTCACTCTCGTTGGCTTGTTTATATAGGAAACAAAACCATTAGAATTTAATATATTCAAATAACTGTTTGTATAAACTTCATCTTTTTTTTTTCATCAATATTAATATCACCTGCAAATATTTCAATATTTTGTTTTTGTATTGTTCCAAAATATTCACCCAAATCCCCTAAAAATTGTTTAATATCTGTTGATGGAAGCCTATAAAAAGCCGTTATATCTATTTTTCAAATTGTATTAGATAATTTTTTACTAGAAAACGTTACCCTTAAAACTTTACTTTCATTCATGGGTAATATATTTACCGAGGCACCTAAATTATTCCTAATATAAACAACAACACCATCACATTTATTAGCTAATGATTCATTATAATGAATAGTAGAACCTGGTATTATATAGTTACTAATATCAGTTATTTCTCTAGTTTCTGACAAAATTATAACATCGAACATGTTTTTGGACATTTCAATGTACACTAGAAGTTCCTGAAAATTTTTTGTATACTTCTTATATTAAAGTGAACGATGCCCAAAGAGTATCTATCGCCGTCAGTCCTATTCTGCATGCTATCCTCAAAATTGTTAAACTCCATTGTGTTTATCTCATCATTTCTCTAAATTCTTCAAATAATCAATCATTATTCAGATTTCTACGTCTGAACTCCCGAAATAACAAAAGAAGAATACAGTAGAACCCCGTAAATCCGAACCCCGCGAATCCGAACTTTCGGCAAATCCGAACTTTCGGCAAATCCGAACCAACGGAAAGTGAACAAAATTTTAAAATTCAAGACAAAATCTTAAAAACATGTTTATTATACAGAGTAAAGCCAGAAAATTGGACAATGTAGGATTACTAGGACTTTGACATTTAAAATTTCTTAAAAATAAATATTATACTTTAATATATAGGTTTATAAAGTGTTTATAAAGGTTAAACACAAACTTACTTTGGTTCTCTCGTAGTCAACTTGAGTCCAAAAATATTGTCCACACTCTTGCGAGAACGTTTGGCTACTCAAAATCACAGTGAAAGCTTTGAACTACTAGTTAAGGCTAACTTTCGGATAATCCGAACTTTTCGGAATCCGAACAGGCTGTCCGCCCAATTAGTTCGGATTTGCGGGGTTCTAGGGTTCTACTGTAAAAGAAAAATTATCTTACAAGTGCTAAACTGGTTAATGCAATTATGTAGTACGTGAGAGAAAAGTATATAAAAAAAATCAACACAAAAGCAGTTAATACTGAACAGATAGAACCACTGGCGAAGCGTCCATGTAACCACTGTTACCATTGGTAACAGTTAAAAATCTTGCAAATAAATATTTTATGACGTCCGCCCAATTAGTTCGGATTTGCGAAGTTCTAGGGTTCTACTGTAAAAGAAAAATTATCTTACAAGTGCTAAATTGGTTAATGCAATTATATAGTACGTGAGAGAAAAGTATATAAAAAAAATCAACACAAAAGCAGTTAATACTGAACAGATAGAACCACTGGCGAAGCGTCCATGTAACCACTGTTACCATTGGTAACAGTTAAAATCTTGCAAATAAATATTTTATGACGATGGATAATTCTATTTACCACTATTTTTACCAATAGAAATATATTATTATATTATGTGGTAATAGTTCCTAACTCAGTAAATATCTCACTAAATAGCCAACTACTCGTAGACGCGAAAATATTGGCGAGTTTATGTGACTCCGTTGCACTTTATTATACTCTGTTACCAGACTCATTTCTGGTGACAATGGTTATATACGCACGCTGGCGCTCGGAACCGGCTAGTGACTGAAAATTTTTGAAGAAGCGACGGCATAAGCGCGCTGTGTATCAGTAGGGCTGTTACCAAATTTAAAATTGGTGACAGTACCTATAAAAAGTGTGCGTGCAGTTAACCATAGATAAGCGTCGGTTCTTAATCGATCAACTACTTAAAAAGTAATTCTCCTTGTATAATTTTGAAGAAAAAATGAGATTATTAAAAATGAAAGACCTATTTTAAACAATTTAAAAAAGGAATCAACAAAAGTAGTTCGATATTTTAAATTTAGTTGGTACAGTGAAAATCCTTGGTTATATTATCGTTGCAAGAAAAATATACTGTATTGTTGGGCATGTCTTCTGGTTTCTACAGAAAAATGGGTGGACCAGGTTCACGATTTAAATGGTGTTAGATTTTTAAAAAGGAGACATGAAATTTCTCCGTTACCTACATGTAAGATGTATACCCAATTTGATTCAGTTTGGCAAAACAAAAATCAAAAGTTCTCTTAACTAAGCTTTTAAAGCAAATATTGCTAAACATAATGAGTTTGTTCAAAAATAGATAGGTATATGGTATATCCTTAGCACACTTATAAGAGATACTGTATGTTTTTGGGCCAAACAAGAACTAGCGTTTCGTGATCATTTTGAGTGCGACGACTCTGACAATCGAGGCAATTACGGGGAATTGTTAACATTAATTGCCAAAAGAGATCAAAAATTTTGTCAAAATCTAGAAACATCTGTTTTTTCGAGAGTTTCAAGTCATATACAAAATGATATTATTGAAGCTACACTCACCGGCACAAAATTCCGCCACTCAAAATTTTTGATTAAGTTTGACAATTTATAACTTTATTATTTGTGCTCAGATTTTCAAGATTCTTGCACCAGTTTGTAGGTACATGTATTCATATTGTTTGGTATTATTCCGGTAACAAAAATTTTTGCTTGCATGTCATTGTACAGGGGTAAAAGAAAGCGTTGTATTTTCTCCTAATTTTAAAAAATTCTGTGGAAAAATGGAACAGCTGATTTTGTTTCATAGTCCTGTCATATTTTCCCAGAGGCATCACCAACATTTTGTTTTTTGAATTATCCGAATATCTTTTTTCTTGTAAGAGCTGTACCATTTTTTGTAAATAAAAACACTGATTGACTCATACAATTGAGGTTGGATTGATAAGATTAGAATGGCCCGCATGCAGCCCAGATCTCAATCATTTATGGGATGAATAAAAAAGCTATTTGCCGTCATCCTAGGCCTCCAGAAAAGTTGGTACATTTATGGCCCTTGTAGAGGAATATCGGGCTATTCCCCAAGCAAGGAAAACACATCTTTATTAGACGCTAAACAGATTGCGAGCAGTCGTTGCTGCAAGAGGTGGACATAACCGCTATTGAATTGTTTTGTTTTCTTGTTAAATTTGTTTTGTTAATTTTAGTGCGTTTGATATTTTTAATTAAATAAACCTTCAAAGCAGTGTTTTTAATTACAGCTCTTACAAGAAAAGAGATATTCAGATAATTCAAAAAACAAGACCTTAGTGATACCTCCAGGATAATACAAAAAGGGTATGAAACAAAATCAGCCCTCCAATTTTTCCACAAAATTTTTTAAAGTTAGGAGAAAAAACAACGCTTACATTCACTCCCGTATAATGCCATCTAAGCAAAACATTTTTGTTACCGGAATAATAGCAATTGACATCAATACATGTATGTACCTACAAACTCGTGCAAGAATCTTGAAAATCGAAGTACAAATAATAAAGTTATAGATTGTCAAACTTAATCAAAAATTTTGGGTGGCGGAATTTTGTGCCGGTGAGTGTATATATACATTTAGCCATATCTTCATTTTTTTAAATAAGATTTTTTGCATCTGGTTTTGGTAACACTTCAGAAAAAGTCACGCGTCGCCACTGGATAGAACACTTCATTCTGGTTCATATTTTGTAGAAATAAGTAGATAAGAACAAAAAAAATATATATAAATTACCACAAGCTAATTGAATCAAAATAAATACCTGAATAATATGCAGAGATAACTAATTAGTATGCACTTCGGTCTAGACAAGTGCCGTATCTTAATATAGTCAGAGGACAGGTTCAGCCCGGTGGTTTCGATATGCAAAATGGCCAGAACATCGAGGTCATGGATGAAAATGACATGTATGAATATCTCGGTGTAAAGCAAGCGCGGAAAATTTACCATAAACAAATGAAAACCGAACTAACTTCCGAGTTTGTACGAAGGGTAAGACAGTTTAACCGGTCATTTGGTATTATCAGGTAGTCAAAAACGGATATAGAAAGTCTTCAGCGGAAAGCAAGAACACTTCTCACTAATGCACAAAAACATCATCACCGCAGTGCAATAGAGAGAACATTACCGCGATATCTAAGGGGAAGAGGACTCCTGGACATAGGTGAGCAATTAGATAAACAAGTTGCTAACTTCAGAACTTATTTTCAGGCGCAAGCTGAAATATCTACTTTACTTCGTGCAATCTGCGCAGTAGATAACTCAACGCCATTTAAACTGAAGGAACAAGAAATGCGCATAAACCACCTATGTAAGCAAGAAAAAATGATCATTTGGATGGGCAAACCTCTGCATGGGCGGCATCTCAATGAGGTTAACCATGGATATGTCGACAATAGAGCGTCGAACTATTGGTTAGTATCAGGAAAGATGTTTCCCGAGACAGATGATTTTCTACTTCCCATTCAGGATCAGGTTATTCCAACTAGAAATTACCTGAAGTACATTGTCAAAGATCCTCAAGTGCAAAACAACAAATGCCGATATGGATGTCAAACCCAAGAATCCATCCAACATCTTACCGGGGGCTGCCAGGCGTTTGTCGGAACTGATTATAAAGAACGCCTCAGTAGGAAAGATGCTTCACCAAGAACTAGCTAGCAAACTTGAACTTCTCCAATCCTCCCTTATTGTGCTGCTCTCGACGTTCAGATGCGTAAGAAAATCTTTGGGATATACTCCGGCGTACCAAGTCACCTAGGGCTCGATAACACGTGAAGAGTCCCACCAGAGCTCAATCCTTTTGATACCCTTGGTATCTGGGATGAGTGAATTTTCCCCTTAAATGGATTGTGGGCCGTAAGACTAAATCTGATAATTGATAATTAAATTAAAATTAATTGCTTCCACTCGAAAACACCTAGCTCAGATGCTAAAAACTGTAGAACCCTTCTCTAATGATATTAGTATGCACTTCGGGCTAGACAAGTACCGTATCTTAAATATAGTCAGAGGACAGGTTCAGCCCGGTGGTTTCGATGGGCAAAATGACCAGAACATCGAGGCCATGGGTGAAAATGACATGTATACATATCTCGGTGTAAAGCAAACGCGGAAAAGTCACCATAAACAAATAAAAGCCGAACTAACTTCTGAGTTTGTACGAAGGGTAAGACAGCTTAATCGGTCATATCTCAATAGTAAAAATTTGTTTAAGACATTAAATATGTACGCTTTTTGTTATCAGGTGCTCAAAAACGGATATAGAAAGTATTCAGCGGAAAGTAAGAACACTTCTCACAAAGGCACAAAAACATCATCCCCGCAGTGCAGTAGAGAGAACAATATTACCGCGGTATCTAGGAGGAAGAGGACTCATGGACATAGGTGAGCAAGTGGATAAACAAGTTGCTAACTTGAGAACTTATTTTCAGACGCATGCTGGAACATCTACCATCTACTTTACATCGTGCAAACTGCGCAGTAGATGACTCAAATCCACTTAAACCGAAGGAACAAGAAATGTGCATAAACCGTCTATCTCAGCAAGAAAAAATGAGCATCTGGATGGGCAAACCTTTGCATTGGTGGCATCCGAATGAGGTCAACCAAGCATTATGTCGACAATAGAGTATCGAACTATTGGTTGGATTCAGGAAAGATGTTTCCCGAGACAGAGAATTGCCTTCTTGCCATTCAGAATCAGGTTATTTTAACTAGAAATTACCTGAAGTACATTGTCAAAGATCCTCAGGTTTAAAACGACAAATATCCATATGGATGTCAGGCCCAAGAATCCATCCAACCTCTTACCGGGGGCTGCCAGGCGTTTGTCGGCACTGATTATAAATAACGCCACGACTCAGTAGGAAATATTCTTCAGCAAGAACTAGTTAGCAAACTTGGACTTCTCCAAACCGACCATCTCCCTTATTATCAATACGTTCCTGATAGAATGCTTGAAAACGACAACTATAAGCTATACTGGGATCGCACTGTGCTAACAGACCAAACAGTGGCACACAATAGACCGAATCTCATACTAGTTAATAAACTTACTAGGCAAACAACATTAATAGAGGTGGCGATACCTAACACCAATAATCTGCGTGTTAAGTACAACTAAAAGATCGCCAAATATAGAGATGCCAATATACAAATAAGGAGATAATGGAGAATGGAAAGTGCCCAGACAATACCTATTATTCTTTCTACTACTGGAGTCATTCCCAAGGACCTCATAGAAAACATCAAAAAGCTGGGTTTAATGAACATATTACGTGACGTACCAAGTCACCTAGGGCTCGATAACATGGAAAGAGTCTCACCAGAGCTCAATCCTTTTGATACCCTAGCAGTTATCAGATACCCGGCAGTTCGTTTCAGATCATCTGTCCGTCTCATAGGAGGTCTGCCTCTAAGTATTTTGTGTTGGTATGGACTCCAGGTTAGAATTTTTCTGTGCCATTTGTTTAGATCGCTCCTAGCTACATGTCCAGCGTATTCCCATTTCAATTTTAATGATTTTTGTACCACTTCGGTGACTTTGGTTTTCTTTAGCCCAGAAAACCAAAGGCTAAATCTGGATTGATAATAAATAATCATTTCTTTGTGAATTGAAACAAGAGCCGTCTTATTTTAGTTAGTTCAGAGAGCGCCAAAAGCACTCTAACTAGTTTGAACTCTTGTTAGAGTTTCTTCAGAGAGCGCATATTTGATTCTCTCTGAACCACTAAAATTCTGGCTGTCAGCCTCGATCCACAAACGAAAGATTATGATAACATGGATGTTGTGGCTGCATCTGCTAAAGACGAACGAAAGTTTTACTTTTAATATTAACAATATTAAGAATAAAACTTTATCAGAACTAATCTTCTGATTACACCATTCGTGGCTTCTAAAATTTGCAAGCCAACGAATCGCTGGAGTTAAGAAGGCCGAGGGAGATCTATCAGGTTGCATCTCACTACTCGCCTGTTCAGGACGGACGGTAAAATTCCAACAAAAATTAGTTCCCAATACTCAGAATAGGAGTAGAACCGCCGTCTTATCTCCGACGATTCGTTGGCTTGCAAATTTTAAAAGCCACGAATGGTGTAACCAGAAGATAAAGTTTTATTTTTAATATTGTTAATATTAAGAGGTTAGTAAGAGAAGTTAGTAAAGAGGAGCAGTAAATGGAGTGTTTTTAGACGCAATTTGAATTTCAAAAATAGCCTGAATTTTGGATTCCACCTTGAATGCCCCTGGAATTGTAATATTTGTAGGCTTTCTTGGTAATGCAAGTTGATGGCATAAATGTGAACTAATGAAATTATACTGGCTCCCTGGATCTAAAAGTGCTCTGCAATCATAACGGTTTCCCCTTGAATCAACTACTTCCAACAAAACAGTAGATAAAAGTACCTGTTTCGAACTTAAATTAAATGTAAACAAAGACTATTGCGCATTTGTGTCAAATGTAAAAGGTTCTGCAACATGCAACAGAGAAAACTTGATGCCCACGATTTAGACAGTTAACGCACAAATTGGATTTTTTGACTAAATCGATTCGTTCAGGTACAAACAACCTTAGAAATTTTGTACATGTATAAATTTTATGATTTGGAGCATTGCATGATGAACAGGTACGGTTTGATATATGATAACTTTTCTGAACCTGAGAATTAAATCTATTACTAGACGCTGCTGGTGGTTTAGAAGGTTGTCCCCTTACGTTTTGACTTGAATTTGCCTCTGTATGTTTTTTTCTCCATTTATTTAAGCATTTTTGCCTTTTGTTTCAAAAATTTGAGAAAAGCTTCCAAATTGGGAGATTAATTCATGAAATCTTTTGATTCTCATTCTCTAATTGTCGCTGGATCAAGTTTGGTAAATACTAAATATATAATTAAAGTATCCCATTCATGAAATCTTTTGATTCTCATTCTCTAATTGTCGCTGGATCAAGTTTGGTAAATACTAAATATATAATTAAAGTATCCCATAATTCTGTAGGCTGTCCTAATGACTTTAGAGACCTTAAGTGCATTCTCATATGATCTACCAAGTGCCTTAAACTTTTTGAAGATTTCTTTTTTACAGGATGAATATCGAATAAGGCCTTGGTATGCACATGTAACAATGCCCTTTTATCTGTATATTGGTCACATAATAAATCCCAAGCTATTGGAAAATTATCATGTGTGACCTGCATATTGGAAATAATTTCAAACGCTGCACCCTATAAAGCTCTGTTTAAATAATGACATTTTTGTACGTTGCTAATTGAAAGGTTATTATTTACGCTGTGCCTAGGTACACACTAACTTGTACGCAAATAAAAAAGTTAGGTACACGAGAGTTACTAAACGTCATCAAGTCAGTGACGTCATTATTTAGCGTGCACTGTGACTGGTTTTTTGTGGTTTACTGGTTTACTGTGGTAAGTACCTCGAGTGTCATTGTATCTTAGATTTTAGACCAGGGAAAGCATTTTATGAAGAATAACTTTTTTTTCGTAAAAGTGATAATAAAATAGTTCTCATAATTGTAATAAAATGATGATGAGTATCCGTAATTTGAGAAAAAATTAAAAATTTTTTTTTCGATTAGAATGATGTAATTGTATATTTAAACATAGTCTTTAATTTCAAACAACTCTTCATAATATAATTTTTTGATAAGGTACTTTACTCTTTAACGAAATTCATATTTTTGACATAACTCGTATAAAATTGATAATATTTGATATCTGATGCTTCAGTTTTAGATTTTTTTCTATCCAGAGCATTTTATGAAGAATAACTTTTTTTCGTCAGTCTCGTATCAACATTGTTTCGAGAAGGTAGTGTTTTGGTGCGATCAAGCGATTAGGCTAATTATTTTATAATTGCTATCATTTTTAGTAGTTTCTTTGTTTATTTTGTAGAAATTCACAAATAAGGTAAGGTAACTTATTATTATTTAATATGAGCAACGATTCGGGCGGTCCAGAAGGACCGCCCGCTTTGGAATCTAAACAAACAACGGATATGGAAACAACAGTGGAAAGGACGTATGATTTAAGTAATCAATTTTCTGCTAGAGATGTAGGGCCTTATTGTGTCTTTTTGGAAAGTACAAATAAAAACATAGGCAAGCTTTTTCCGGTTAGAATAGGTTTTTATCTTCAGCAGGTAGATGAATTTAAAAGGGACATTCTTGATATAAAACCGGTTGGTTTAAAACATGTCGAAAGTTATTTTTAAAACCTTTAATATTGCAAATTCGCTAATTAATCATAAAATTATTACTTCTAATGAACTAATTGCATATATTCCTAAATTTTTCAACCATAAAAAAGGCATAATTAGAGAGGTTAATAGCTTTTTTACGGAAGATTTTATTTTAAAGACGATAGAATCTAATAGTCCAGTCACAGAGGTTAAACGTTTAACACGGAAAGTAGTTGATAATAATACAAATAAAATCGAATATGTAAAGAGACAGCTTGTTGTTTTAACTTTTGCAGGTAATAAAATCCCTGATTGTGTCAAAATTAACATGGTAAATTTTCCTGTCGAGCCGTATATACACCCAGTAGTACAGTGTCTAAAGTGCTTGCGCTTTGGCCACGTTCAGTCGCAGTGCAGGGGTAAACCGCGTTGTAATCAATGCTCTAAAGATCATTCAAAGATTTAAGTTGTGATAGAGATGAGGTATTCTGTGTTCACTGTCAAAACAGTGGGCATCCTTCGATTTCTAGAGAGTGTCCTGTGTATAAAAAGCAGTTTGAGATTAAAAAAATAATGGCCTTCGAAAATATATCTTTCAAAGAAGCTGAACTTATTTATCTTAATCCTTCGTACGCTAAAATAGCTACCAACAATAGATTCGCCATATTTAATAACTTAGAAAATTTCCCTGAACTTCCCACTTCTACAAACAATGAATCCAGTTATTTATTATCTAATCCTAAAACTAATCGAACCAGTTCATATGCACAAGATTCCACACAGAGTAAGAGACGACGAAAATACAGTTCTCCAGTTTCTCCAACTTTGACTCCTACCATTTTGCCGGTGCCAAAGCAAAGAATAGATCGTCCTCACACTTCAATTCTACCAAACCCTTACCGTGACGAATTTATGACATTCAAAGAGAAAATAATTAGCCAAATATCTACTTTCGTCATAGACACAATAAAAAATCCAAAATCGGTAAATGATAATAATATTATTAGTTTTATTAATTCAATATTTGATAAAGTGAGCAATAGTGAAGATGTAATATTAGAAAATAGCAATTATAATATAACGCAAAATGACAGAACAAATCAATAAAAACATAGTTCGAATCCTACAATGGAATTGTAGATCTCTTTTGTCGAATCAAGCGAGTTTATTACAATTTTTAAATACGACGTACTGTGATATCTTAGTCTTATCAGAAATATGGCTAAAACCGGGTTACGATTTCCGTCTAAAAGGCTATAACTCTATACAAAAATTGAGGAATGATGGTTATGGAGGTGTTGGCATTTACATCACTAAACAATTTAACTTTAGAAAAATACCTATTAATTACAACTTTAATTCTCGTATAGAAGTATGCGCAGTTCATATTCCTAAATTAGAAGTAAATATTGTATCAATTTATAAACCGCCAGACATAAAAGTAAGCAAAGAGGATTGGTCTAATCTGTTTGAACAATTTGCTGTCTCTACCATTTTCTGTGGTGATTTCAATGCTCACCACAGCTCATGGGATCCAATTCTAGATGATAAGAATGGGAAAATTTTAGTAGAAGCCATGGACAATTTTGATTTAGTAACTCTAAATGATGGTACGCCTACCCGAATGTCACCTAACGGTCGTAAATCTGCAGTAGACTTAACAATCATATATCCTTATCTAGCTGATAAAATATCATGGGAAGTAACATTGGATACTCTGGGTTCAGATCATTTCCCAATTACTATTGAAATTCAGACAAATTATTCGTCAACTCTAATTAATCCCACGACTAAGTGGAATGATTTACGGGCAAATTGGCAACTCTTTCAGAATAATATAGAAGCAAATTTTGCTAAAGCCTCACTAAATAATTTTAAAAACAATACGGAAAAAATAGCATTCCTTTTTAATTCAATTGCATCGGCAGCTTCCGGTTCCATGCCAGAAAAAAAAACCATTTACACCACGTACCAATCTGCCTTATTGGTGGGATGAGGAATGTAAAAATATGATATCGAAGCGCAAAGAATATTTACAAAAATACAAAAAACTGTCCAATTTTGAAAATTACATAGCTTATCAAAATATAGCTGCTAGAACTAAACAACTCTACACAAAAACGCAAGAATAGTTTCATATCATACGTAAATCAACTGAATAAAAGTACACCAATTAAAAAAATATGGGATGTGGTAAGATCTATTAGCAATAAATCCTTTTCCAAAAAAACGCTTCCTCTGTCTGAAGACTTAATAAGTAAAATATTAGATAATTTAGCTCCGGCATCTGTTTCTAATTTTCTTTCGGAAAATAAAGATAAAAAACCTTTATATTATGAAAAGTCTGATTACGTGTCGAAATCTTTTAATATTTCTGAGCTTGATTTAGCACTTAAAACTTCTCGCAGTACGGCTCCCGGATTAGATGGTTTCACTTACAAAATTTTATGTAGTCTTCCACAGGTAGTAAAGCTATACTTACTAAATATATTTAATGATTGGTGGATGAAGCAAGACTATTCAGATCAAATTAAAGATATTATCATATGTCTCATTCCTAAACCACAAAAAGACTTAAGTTTACCCTCATCTTACCGTCCAATTTCTTTAATGTCATGCTTTACAAAAACGTTTGAACGATTGATCAAACTTAGGTTAGAACATTTTGTTGAAAGTAACGCTTTATTACCGAGTGCGCAATATGGATTTCGGAGGGGTCATGCAACTATAGACGCTGTAACAAATTTAGTGACGGATATTCAAATTTGTTTTTCAAAAAATGAATACTTGCTCTGCTTATTTATTGATTTAAAAGGAGCATATGATGTGGTAGATTTGAATATTTTGTTGAAGAAAATGATTCAAATGGGTATTAATGCCAAAGTATCAACCAATATCTTGTATATGTTCAAGGATAGAAAAATATATGTTCGAGACCACAATAACATATTACATGGACCACGCGTTATATACAATGGTCTGCCTCAAGGATCTATTCTAAGTCCTTTACTTTTTAATATATATACAGCTGATTTGCATGATCTGTTGGATGACAATATTAAAATAATACAGTACGCGGACGATATTTGTCTATATGTCACCCATAAGACGTATGATCTCTGTTTGCAAAAAATGAACCATGCTGTGAGTTGTTTAAAGAGGTGGCTTTCCTATTCTGGTTTTAGTATATCGTCTGATAAATCCGTCCAACTGTGCTTTACTAGGCACCGATTACGGACACTAGATTTTATTACTATCGATGATTATACTATACCTTCAGTTACTAGTTATAAGTATTTAGGCATTGTCCTGGATAGTAAATTGCTATGGACCAATCATATTAGCTATATTAAGCAAAGATGTGAGAAAGGTCTAAATTTACTCAAAGTTATATGCAGAAAAAGTTGGGGAGCTCACCCTAATACGTCTCTCATGTTCTATAGAGCTTACATAAGATCGATTGTGGATTATGGGTGTACACTATACGGATCAGCTTCTACCAGTAACTTAAACATTTCGGATCGCATCCAAGCTAAAGCACTTAAGTTATGCTTGGGCGCGATGTTGTCATCACGAAATCATGCAATTCTTGCTGAAGCACAAGAACCTCCTTTATATCTTCGTAGACAGTATTTAGCTGCAAAACATATGGTTAAATATAGGTCATGTAATATGTATTTGTCTAATAAACTTAACTTGATTAATATTGAAAATCTCACCAATCGTTACTGGTCAAAAAAACGTTCCCCTCCTTTGGCTGATGCTTGTATTGATACCTACCCCTATGAAAAGTGGATTCATAACCACAGTAAATACCCATTAATGTTGTTCTGAAGCTATTTTCTTGTGGCATTTTTACAATTTTAACTATTTAGAATGGGAAATAAGTAATAGTACAGCAAGAGTTCTAGATATTTCCCCGTGTTAAATCCCATAAGAAATCGCTAAGGTTCATTCTGGTCATTTTTGTCTCGTTTTGCGACTGCGCAGGCGCGAAGGCTCGTAGGATCGTCTCGGGTGGCGGCTTGCAGGAAAGGGGAGGGGTAACGAATATGGGGTATGCGCAAAGACATGGCATCGCATACGCTGTTATTTGTGTCTTCTTTTCGAATCTAAATTTATAACACCACGCCCGTTTTTATGAATATTTCTAGGCAGCATATGTCTCTCATATATTTAATAAGGTAATGTTTTGCCATACTTCATTATATTTGTATTTGTTAAAGCGTGATGAGGAAGGATTAGTTTGTGTGAAATAAAGACATCTGCATGTCTTAATAATAACCGCCAAGGTTTTTAATATCTAAAAAATAACTTATCCATCTGGCAGTCTAATCAGCATCCGGGCATGCCAGATGAGGGGAGCAACGACCAACTGTGGGAATGAACATTCGGTCTAAAAATTGCATTAAATCATTAACATATTTAAAGCATAGGCCTCTTCTTTCCATCTCTCGCAAAGTATAATATACAGGGTATAGTCAGAAAGTCAAACCAATTTTTCTTTCCGTCTGTCACAGAGTATAATATACAGGGTGTAGTCAGAAAGTCAAAAGAATTTTTCTTTCCGTCTGTCACAGAGTATAATATACAGGGTTTAGTCAGAAAGTCAAACCAATTTAATATATACCATTCTTACGGCCAAACCATCAAATATCCACCGTCTTCTACGATTGAATACTACTATACATGAATCTCCAGCCAATCACACACCTGTTCCTTACAAAGAACATATACCATTCTTGCAGTATTGCCAAACCAACACACATCCACAGTCTTCTCTGATTCCCTGGATCGCCCTCCAATCATACACCTGTTCCTTACAAAGAACATATACCATTCTTAAGACCAAACCAACAAACATCCTCCGTCTTCTCTGATTCCCTAGATCTCCTTCCAATCATACACCTGTTCCTAGAGACATATAACATTCTTAAGATCAAACCAACAAACATAGACAATATAATATTCTCTGATTGGATCTACATGGATCTCCCTCCAATCATACACTTGCTATTTACAAAGAGTGTAAGTTGCATACTTTATTTTATCTACGGCAAGTCCGGTAATATTATGTTTTGTAGGTAGGTAACTCAGGTAAAAAAAAAATGGGAATATATGTTTTATTAGAAAAATCGTTCAACAATATAGCATAGCACAAACAATTGTTGGATATATAGATATGATGCATATGTGGTCATAGAAAAGACATTTAACATAGTGAAAATAAGCAGTAGTATTAAAATAAAAAAACATTGTACTGTATTTTACCTATGCCCATAAAGTAATTTAGGTTACATAGACTGAAAAAAGGTTAGCAAGGACAGTCAAGCAGTAAGTAATGGTTAAATATAATATGTAAACGTTAATAAAATAATGTTAGCATCTAAGCGATGGAATGTGAGTAAAGCGATGAATAAAAATAATGTAAGCATGAAATAAATGAAAGGTAGTCATTTCGGTCGAACATAAATTTGTTGAAAAAACAAAAATATATTCTTAACAGCAGCCACCAACGTGAAGGTACGACTACATAGACCGCCATGTTAGTAGGGAAGATGGTTAGTAGGAATGAAATATTTTACATTATATGATAATATATTTAATAACGGCAATATACTTAACTTACTTACTAAGGTCACTCTATTACTTGGTTTAGTAGACATCTTTTTATTGATCTGTTGGACATCTTTTATCTATTCTTATTAATGTTAAAACACCGATACTTTGGTATCAATTCATTCGTTACTAAGTTCTATAGTATTCAAAAATGAATTATTAGGGGAAAATAACTCTAGGTTATCTAATCTTAAAACTAGGGATTTTCCAACTCCTGTTTTGTGACAGGCTATCGACGACTTAAAACTAAATCAGGGAAAGAAGACCATTAAGTTATCGATTGTCTTAACTTGGAGGCTACACGAGCAACGGTTCCAGAGTTAACTAGAACGGCTCATTAATTTGCCAGTGGTCCATATCAGATATCTTTTTAGTGGTCATAACTAAACATCTTTTTACATGGGTTAATCTTAATAATTATTCTTCATTTAGAGATAATATATACAAAACTACGATCTACTAGAATCATCATATGCAAATACGATGAGTGCGGGAAAGGTTGAGGAATGTAGTAAAAAGGGCCTGTTCCAGATATCATTATGTTAGCTGTAATAAATAAAGTTTTAAAAAATTACAATATTCAATCATCTAAATAATCTTAGTGACGTAAAAACGATTAGTGATAGGATGATAATAGGAATATAATAAAAAATTGTTTAATTCTGATGTACTTATCAATATCGCAGTTGTAATAAATAAAGTTTAAGACTATATTCAGTCAGCATCCATCTTAAAGTCAATTGAATCATCAATGATAAATGTTATAATAAGTTTATTAAAACCTTTGTGTTAAATCTAATCAACATCCATCTCAAGAGTATCAATTAAATAGTGCCCAAAGGGAAGCGTATCATAAGATCCCTGAATGTGATGTCTTTTATCATCATTGGAGCTGAGCGCAATCTTGCTTTGAGTTATAGAATAAACTTGGTGTTTATCAGAGCGTATAAGATTTTGCGTGGCAGTCTTTGTTGTGAAGGTATCTAAACATTCTAAGTAGTCCTCAAAAGTAATTTTAGTATTTACTACAGATTTCTTTACCCCCTTCGCCTTCTTTGTAACACCATAATTTCGTATAATATTATCAATTTCATCATCCTCATACTCTTGTTCTTTCAACTTCCCCCTCAGCTTTTCAATGTCATTATCTGTGGTAGCTGCTTTTGTCGTGTATAATTTCGATCGGAGTCCTATGTAATCGGTCATAATGCAGCCATTATTCTCATCTTTCATTATGCCCAATACCTTCTTATTAACCAGAGGGACGTTGTAAATGTTATCTTTAGGATAGTCTGAGGTATCAAAATATTTATAGCAATCATGTATCGTTGCTTCATACGGGTCTTTTTCCCGTATCTCCACGATCACACTATCGGTATCGGTATAGCAGGTCGAAAAGTTTTCTCCGAACCTGCTAGCTAAGTAGCCATATTGGAAATCATATATGGTTGTTTTCGCCAAATCTAAAATACTCATTCCAACAAAAATCGGTTTAACTAACCATATTTCCGCTCTATGCATCTCAACAGCAATCAAATTTTCATTAAAGATAGTGGCGTTTTTAAACAGGGGGCTACTTATTCTAGCTTCAGCTCCATAACGACCCTCCCACTCTGTCAGCAATTTAATATCAACGCGCCTGCGCACACACTCTAAAGTCTTACCGAACACTGCATTGTTCATAAGCTTAAAGAGATTCTTTTCAAACTCATTTTTTGCTGCCTTCCGGAGATTTGTATTCAAGTCGATGTATGACTTTAACCAAGGAGACTGCTTAAATTTCAGGACTCGATGAATCTTTTTTAGTATTAATCCATGAGCTAGCGCTTGCTTCAAGGCCCTGTAATGAATTACATATCTTTCTTTATCATGAAGGGTAGCCATTAATTTGGTCAGCTCTCGCGGACGTTTAGGAGGTTTCATAGTTTTCGGGTTCAAGGATTGGGGACAAAATGGGATGTCTTTATGACGATCATGGAGATGTTGAGGGTACTCCAGGTCGACCTCGAGAATGCACCCTTCAGAAGAATCGTCCGGAATACTAAGAACGTCGATGTCAGTATCAGTCCACTCAAAACCTCCAAATGGAAGATATTGCGACATTGCCCACCCATATTGATTATTGACATCGAAATACATCAGATAAGAGTCGGGCTTAGATGGGTCGTAAGATACCATATACTTGTTATTAGCATGAACACGACGTTTCGAGCAAACTTGACTCAAACCGCCACGAATGCCACGCTCCACAAACAAATGCATATCTGGATCAGTTAAAAGTTCAAGTTCCTGTTTTGTATACTTAAGCATTGCATCCCACGTGAATCCAGGTAGAGTAAAGTAATGAGCGGGGTCAAGATTATATGTTTCGAGACAACTGGAGCGGAACCGCTCAAAAACATCGGCAAGAAGAAGAATATCTGTTTTCATGTAGAGATCGACGTAATCTCCGAGAGAAGAACAAGAGAATGAGGACCAGACTTGGAGGGCGCGATGATAATGGCGGCGAGGACAAGGTTTATCCTCAAGTTTATTATAAAAAGACTCGATAGGCGGCAGACATGTTTCAATAAAACGATCGAAAGAATCAATATAATCATAAGGCATGATTCCTTTCACAGTAAGAAGATTGAACTGCTCCTCGGGAAGGAAAACATATTGAGAGCGGAGATTAGGATATTCGGTCAAATAAGAAGAGAGCTTATCGAGAGAAGACGCCATAAATCGAAAACTATCGATGAAACGAAATTTAATTCGAGCATCATTAATGTGTTTAGTGAAAGATATATATTTTTCCTTAGTAATAGGAAGAAGATCTACTGGGCCTTTGATGTGAGTAGCAATATCAGTAACAATGAAGTGGGCATCATATCCGCTGAGGTTATGAAATATCACAGGGATAGTGTGAGCATCTTTGTAATTAATGTTACACCCTTCATGAGCTGCAAATCTATAATTATTTTCTGGGATCAGGTGATTATGATCGCGAATTTTCTTATTATTATAAATTAAGACAGATGATATTGTGGGAACTCATTTCTTGGTTTTTCTTATGCAAATTGGCAGCTGTCGTAAAGCGGACATTAAGACATAATTAAAAAAGATACCACACACTGTGAGAAACACAGTTGGTATTTTTTGCGAAGAATATAACTATGCAGAAACCGTCGTGTGAAATGAGGACATCTGCTTGTAATCTGCCGATCTAAGCACCGAGGTTTTAATATCTAAAAATAACTTAAGCATCTGGCAGTCTACTCAACATCCGGGCATGCCAGATGAGGGAGCAACGGCCAACAGTGGTAGTGAAGATTCGGTATAAAAATAGCATTAAATCATTAACATATTTAAAGCAAAGGCCTCTTCTTCTCGTCTGGCGAAAAGTGTAATATACAGTGGGTAGTCAGAAAGTCAAACCAATTCTTCTCTCCGTCTATCGCAAAGTATAATATACAGGGGGTAGTCTGAAAGTCAAACCAATTTTTCTTCTTTACATGTGTCGCAAAGTATAATATACAGGGTATAGTCAAAAAGTCAAACCAATTCTTCTTTCCGTCTGTAACAAAGTATAATATACATGGTGTAGGTAGAAAGTCAAACCAAGAACCAGGAAATAAATTACAAATATAAGAGCACACGAGTTATGAAACAACCATCTTACAAGCAAAAACGACACAGCATATAATGAAATCAGTAAAATAGCGAAAAGGCAAGACGTCATAATCAGGGTAAAACCTCCATATATATTTGTGAATGGAAGAAACAACACAAGATATAAAATTAAAGTGTTGGAAACATCATACAAAAGTAATATGTATACGTGTGTTCAATATTTCTATAAACCTTGTTATTTAATCTAATCATGAATTAAAATTTCTAGTGTAAATCTTAAGATCCAGTTTGAGATAGGATTTCAATGTTCCTTTTTATTTTTTCAAATAATTTAAGATACCGCTTATTTGGTTATATGTATACCTACAGTTGCAGCATCAATAATATTACTTATTTTGTAATTACCCACCATCCAGATAATTATTGATAAATAAAATATGTATGATTAGCAGCAGAGTCCCAGGTATTTGTCACATTTTCCGTTCATTTTTTGTATTTTCCAGATATTTTTCTGAACTCTCTTATTATCCATTTATTTTTTGAATTTTGCAAGTATTTTTAACATTTTTCGTAATTTTTCGGGTATTTTTCATATTTTCCAGATATTTTTCTTAACTCTCTTATTATCCCTCTATTTTTTGAATTTTGCAAGTATTTTTAACATTTTTCGTAATTTTTCGGGTATTTTTCATATTTTCCAGATATTTTTCTGAACTCTCTTATTATCCATCTATTTTTTGAATTTTGCAAGTATTTTTAACATTTTTAGTAATTTTTCGGGTATTTTTCATATTTTCCGAGGTATTTTTTAACATTTTGCCATCCACTTAAAAAAAAAAACGACAACAACGAAAATCTTCTATGTTAACCATTTTCAGTTGTACTGTTACAAATACACCACATTATTCTTAAAGATTTTGCAAGGTCGGCTGAATGTCTCCGGACCTGCGTATAATTTGTCTCCTTTTCATTACTGAGAAACTGCAACGAATTTGTCTATTTGGCGAAAAATATCTAATTGACACAATTTTATAGGAAAACTTTACCGTTGTACCGTTTTATTCACTGTTTTCATTTGTTGAGTAACATATTTAAATTATTTTTATTTTAAGTAGTTTCATAGTCTTCTCTAATTATCATTCTTTATAGCTTATTTATCCTCCGCAAGACTTCCGCATTTGTTATATGGCTCATGTAGTATATCGTCGTCATCAGGCCCAAACTTCGTATGTAAACTTTTTGACGAAATCTACTTTTGTGGTATGACCATTCATCTAGTCGACTTTTATTGTAAGACCTCGTAATAAAATTATCGGTAGATATGAGGTTTGGATTGTCATTATATTTCTTTCGATCTGTACAATGTCAGGTTACTCGTTTTTATACAAACTTTCTACTATATACCTAATAATTCTAGTAACTATATAACTAGTAATTTGAAAATATTAAACATACATACTTAAATAAAATGAGTAGTGTAATTATGTCCTAGCAAACCGGATGCAGGTGTTCACTGCCAGATGTTCCACCTCATTTTGCTAGTACAATATCATATATTCCCTCACCCTATTTTTAGACCGGATGTCGAGACTGCCAGATGGCCAGGTCGTTGACCCTGCTCATTTCTGCTCATTTTGAAATATTGAACACACGTATACATATTACTTTTGTATGATGTTTCCAACACTTTAATTTTATATCTTGTGTTGTTTCTTCCATTCACAAATATATATGGAGGTTTTACCCTGATTATGACGTCTTGCCTTTTCGCTATTTTACTGATTTCATTATATGCTGTGTCGTTTTTGCTTGTAAGATGGTTGTTTCGTAACTCGTGTGCTCTTATATTTGTAATTTATTTCCTGGTTCTTGGTTTGACTTTCTACCTACACCATGTATATTATACTTTGTTACAGACGGAAAGAAGAATTGGTTTGACTTTTTGACTATACCCTGTATATTATACTTTGCGACACATGTAAAGAAGAAAAATTGGTTTGACTTTCAGACTACCCCCTGTATATTATACTTTGCGATAGACGGAGAGAAGAATTGGTTTGACTTTCTGACTACCCACTGTATATTACACTTTTCGCCAGACGAGAAGAAGAGGCCTTTGCTTTAAATATGTTAATGATTTAATGCTATTTTTATACCGAATCTTCACTACCACTGTTGGCCGTTGCTCCCTCATCTGGCATGCCCGGATGTTGAGTAGACTGCCAGATGCTTAAGTTATTTTTAGATATTAAAACCTCGGTGCTTAGATCGGCAGATTACAAGCAGATGTCCTCATTTCACACGACGGTTTCTGCATAGTTATATTCTTCGCAAAAAATACCAACTGTGTTTCTCACAGTGTGTGGTATCTTTTTTAATTATGTCTTAATGTCCGCTTTACGACAGCTGCCAATTTGCATGAGAAAAACCAAGAAATGAGTTCCCACAATATCATCTGTCTTAATTTATCACAATTGCCAGATGCTCCTCATTTCGCACGAAGAAAATATATATCAAACAGGATGCAGACTAGACTAGCCGGTGTTCGGTCTAAAAATAGCTATCGATCAACATCGTCAAAAATGATATGGTGGGGTTAATATTCTCGTATCTTTATCCTATTTAAGGCAAATTAGTGGAGCTCCTCATTAGTTTATCGTGAATTATAATACGTGTAGTAAGTGTAATAAATCGTTTTCGCGCTCGGATAAGCTGTCGCGACGTAGGAACACATGTAAATACGGAAATGTAAATAGTGATAATAAGCTTAATGGTGATTATTATATTCCCGAAAAAGATTAAGACCGCTTAAATTGGAAGTGATATATGGATGTGTTTTAAAATTGACGCATGCGTTTAAATCAGAATCGCATCTTATCGTTTTAGTAGTGATAAAAACTGGATTATAATTGATTTTTAAAACATGTTAAACCCAAAGTTTTGAACATTTTGAGTGAATATCTACATCAGCATAATACGATTAAGGTAAATTTTGAAATAATTGCTATTTATCTAAAACCTGACACCAATCTATCAGATATCAAGTCCATGAACACATGCAATAAATTATAACTATCAGCACTGAACTGGATGAAGTATTTGATGATTTCAATAAATATGTTAAATACAGCACTTTTACATTGATTCTTATGAGAAAACACGCACAAATCTACTCATTTCAGGGGCCTTTTGAGCATAACGTATCACCGTTCAGTTTTCCGTCCGACCGAAGTTTAATAAATACTTGACGTATCTTGTATTTTCTCATTATGTTTCAGATCTTCCTTCAGTGCTTTGGTAAATCATTTACGTGTGCTCCGGTGTGTGGTAAATTTTGAAAATTTTGATTTTTTTTTTTAATTTCTGAATTTTTTGATAATTTTTGACCTTTTCATAATTTTTGCTTTAAATAGGCAATTTTAGAAAATTTTATTGATAATTTAATATTAAATTTTTTAGTTTTAATTTAACATGTTGGCTAAACTTATTCTGAATATTTCATCCATCTTGGGGTTAATATCTGACAATTATAATGATAAAAAGTTAAGAAAAGGGTTGGTAGAGTGTAAAAAAGCGATTAAAATGATTCATAATAGAATGAGGTTTGCAAAGACGATTGGCGAAAAGCAACACCTCGAAGCCCAGATGCGACTGGTGAAAACGTTAAGAAACCAACTAAAAGCCGAACAGAAGAAGGGGGCGGGACTAAAAACTCTACCGGAGACTGCAAAGCGTAGGGTACAATGGGATGACTCTGTATCTACATTTAATTCAAGAATTCAGACTGGAGTCATCTCGAACCTTAAACACAAGGACCCTGGTAGTTTCCTGGTTGATTGCAAAGCTCTGTTCAAGCGACGAATCCAGAATGCCTTAAAAAATAACTCTGCAGTGAAAGTTAACATAGCATTTGGAGGAGAGTTCGAGATTGCTCGAGGCGATATAATGATAAATGAAACCAAGTACTTCACTACTTCAAACTCAGCCATTTATAGAGACACCAATCTTGATGAATGGTTCGAGAAAAAAGTAGTGGAACCCATCAACAGAGACTTGGAAGAATTCCAAGAGAGAGATAGTGGATGGGCACTAAAAGCGGTTGTTAACCTGGGGGTTAATATAAACAAATTTACACCACAGCTTGGCTCCTCATACATTGAACTTCCCCATCTAATAAAAAGAAAGAAAGCATGCATTAATGTTAAGAACGATGATGAGGCGTGCTTTGCATGGGCTGTCATATCGGCATTATATCCATGTCAAACTAATTCTGCTTTAATGTCATCTTACCCCCACTACTCAAATATATTAAAACTTAAAGGTATTCAGTGGCCGATGTCCATTAAACAGATTCCGAATTTTGAAAAGCAGAATAATATATCGATCAACGTATACATTTTGAAAAAGGAGAAGAAGAACTATACGACCCTCCCAACCTTCCTAACAAGAAACAAGAAGGATAAACATGTGAATATGCTTTTGATACAAGATAAATATGACGACCAAGGTCCCATTAGATATCATTACGTTTGGATAAAAAATCTATCTCGCCTCCTTTCCAAGCAGCTTAGCAAAGAAAATGGGACAAAATATTTCTGTGATGGCTGCCTCCATTACTTCCGATCACAAGATAAGTTGAATGTTCATAAGACATGCTGCAAAGGGCGATCAGATGTTATCTGTGATAGGTGTTTACAACTATTTTCATCGTCTACACAGCTAGAAGCTCACATCAACGATTGTGAAATAATAAATGAAACAGCCATTAAAATGCCTGAAGAAAGCCATAAAATGTTAAAATTTAAGAATTTCAGGAATAAACTAAAAGCCCCCTTCGCAGTATACGCAGATCTCGAAAGCGTTCTGGAACATAGTGCGGAAAAGACTACCTATCAAAAACATATACCTGCTGCCGTTGGGTATTACTTTAAATGTTCATATGATGATTCTCTGTCATTTTATAAATCATATCGTGGAAAAGATTGCATGAAATGGTTCGCAGATGAACTAAATCAGCTTGCTGAGGATGTTTCTACGGTGTTTATGTGTCCATTTGATATTAATATGACATTTCAGCAAGAGAGTGATTTTCAAGCAGCCACTCATTGTCATATTTGTGAGCAGCGCTTCTCCCCCGGTGATAAGAAAATTCGCGATCATAATCACCTGATCCCAGAAAATAATTATAGATTTGCAGCTCATGAAGGGTGTAACATTAATTACAAAGATGCTCACACTATCCCTGTGATATTTCATAACCTCAGCGGATATGATGCCCACTTCATTGTTACTGATATTGCTACTCACATCAAAGGCCCAGTAGATCTTCTTCCTATTACTAAGGAAAAATATATATCTTTCACTAAACACATTAATGATGCTCGAATTAAATTTCGTTTCATCGATAGTTTTCGATTTATGGCGTCTTCTCTCGATAAGCTCTCTTCTTATTTGACCGAATATCCTAATCTCCGCTCTCAATATGTTTTCCTTCCCGAGGAGCAGTTCAATCTTCTTACTGTGAAAGGAATCATGCCTTATGATTATATTGATTCTTTCGATCGTTTTATTGAAACATGTCTGCCGCCTATCGAGTCTTTTTATAATAAACTTGAGGATAAACCTTGTCCTCGCCGCCATTATCATCGCGCCCTCCAAGTCTGGTCCTCATTCTCTTGTTCTTCTCTCGGAGATTACGTCGATCTCTACATGAAAACAGATATTCTTCTTCTTGCCGATGTTTTTGAGCGGTTCCGCTCCAGTTGTCTCGAAACATATAATCTTGACCCCGCTCATTACTTTACTCTACCTGGATTCACGTGGGATGCAATGCTTAAGTATACAAAACAGGAACTTGAACTTTTAACTGATCCAGATATGCATTTGTTTGTGGAGCGTGGCATTCGTGGCGGTTTGAGTCAAGTTTGCTCGAAACGTCGTGTTCATGCTAATAACAAGTATATGGTATCTTACGACCCATCTAAGCCCGACTCTTATCTGATGTATTTCGATGTCAATAATCAATATGGGTGGGCAATGTCGCAATATCTTCCATTTGGAGGTTTTGAGTGGACTGATACTGACATCGACGTTCTTAGTATTCCGGACGATTCTTCTGAAGGGTGCATTCTCGAGGTCGACCTGGAGTACCCTCAACATCTCCATGATCGTCATAAAGACATCCCATTTTGTCCCCAATCCTTGAACCCGAAAACTATGAAACCTCCTAAACGTCCGCGAGAGCTGACCAAATTAATGGCTACCCTTCATGATAAAGAAAGATATGTAATTCATTACAGGGCCTTGAAGCAAGCGCTAGCTCATGGATTAATACTAAAAAAGATTCATCGAGTCCTGAAATTTAAGCAGTCTCCTTGGTTAAAGTCATACATCGACTTGAATACAAATCTCCGGAAGGCAGCAAAAAATGAGTTTGAAAAGAATCTCTTTAAGCTTATGAACAATGCAGTGTTCGGTAAGACTTTAGAGTGTGTGCGCAGGCGCGTTGATATTAAATTGCTGACAGAGTGGGAGGGTCGTTATGGAGCTGAAGCTAGAATAAGTAGCCCCCTGTTTAAAAACGCCACTATCTTTAATGAAAATTTGATTGCTGTTGAGATGCATAGAGCGGAAATATGGTTAGTTAAACCGATTTATGTTGGAATGAGTATTTTAGATTTGGCGAAAACAACCATATATGATTTCCAATATGGCTACTTAGCTAGCAGGTTCGGAGAAAACTTTTCGACCTGCTATACCGATACCGATAGTGTGATCGTGGAGATACGGGAAAAAGACCCGTATGAAGCAACGATACATGATTGCTATAAATATTTTGATACCTCAGACTATCCTAAAGATAACATTTACAACGTCCCTCTGGTTAATAAGAAGGTATTGGGCATAATGAAAGATGAGAATAATGGCTGCATTATGACCGATTACATAGGACTCCGATCGAAATTATACACGACAAAAGCAGCTACCACAGATAATGACATTGAAAAGCTGAGGGGGAAGTTGAAAGAACAAGAGTATGAGGATGATGAAATTGATAATATTATACGAAATTATGGTGTTACAAAGAAGGCGAAGGGGGTAAAGAAATCTGTAGTAAATACTAAAATTACTTTTGAGGACTACTTAGAATGTTTAGATACCTTCACAACAAAGACTGCCACGCAAAATCTTATACGCTCTGATAAACACCAAGTTTATTCTATAACTCAAAGCAAGATTGCGCTCAGCTCCAATGATGATAAAAGACATCACATTCAGGGATCTTATGATACGCTTCCCTTTGGGCACTATTTAATTGATACTCTTGAGATGGATGTTGATTAGATTTAACACAAAGGTTTTAATAAACTTATTATAACATTTATCATTGATGATTCAATTGACTTTAAGATGGATGCTGACTGAATATAGTCTTAAACTTTATTTATTACAACTGCGATATTGATAAATAGATCAGAATTAAACAATTTTTTATTATATTCCTATTATCATCCTATCACTAATCGTTTTTACGTCACTAAGATTATTTAGATGATTGAATATTGTAATTTTTTAAAACTTTATTTATTACAGCTAACATAATGATATCTGGAACAGGCCCTTTTTACTACATTCCTCAACCTTTCCCGCACTCATCGTATTTGCATATGATGATTCTAGTAGATCGTAGTTTTGTATATATTATCTCTAAATGAAGAATAATTATTAAGATTAACCCATATAAAAAGATGTTTAGTTATGACCACTAAAAAGATATCTGATATGGACCACTGGCAAATTAATGAGCCGTTCTAGTTAACTCTGGAACCGTTGCTCGTGTAGCCTCCAAGTTAAGACAATCGATAACTTAATGGTCTTCTTTCCCTGATTTAGTTTTAAGTCGTCGATAGCCTGTCACAAAACAGGAGTCGGAAAATCCCTAGTTTTAAGATTAGATAACCTAGAGTTATTTTCCCCTAATAATTCATTTTTGAATACTATAGAACTTAGTAACGAATGAATTGATACCAAAGTATCGGTGTTTTAACATTAATAAGAATAGATAAAAGATGTCCAACAGATCAATAAAAAGATGTCTACTAAACCAAGTAATAGAGTGACCTTAGTAAGTAAGTTAAGTGTATTGCCGTTATTAAATATATTATCATATAATGTAAAATATTTCATTCCTACTAACCATCTTCCCTACTAACATGGCGGTCTATGTAGTCGTACCTTCACGTTGGTGGCTGCTGTTAAGAATATATTTTTGTTTTTTCAACAAATTTATGTTCGACCGAAATGACTACCTTTCATTTATTTCATGCTTACATTATTTTTATTCATCGCTTTACTCACATTCCATCGCTTAGATGCTAACATTATTTTATTAACGTTTACATATTATATTTAACCATTACTTACTGCTTGACTGTCCTTGCTAACCTTTTTTCAGTCTATGTAACCTAAATTACTTTATGGGCATAGGTAAAATACAGTACAATGTTTTTTTATTTTAATACTACTGCTTATTTTCACTATGTTAAATGTCTTTTCTATGACCACATATGCATCATATCTATATATCCAACAATTGTTTGTGCTATGCTATATTGTTGAACGATTTTTCTAATAAAACATATATTCCCATTTTTTTTTTACCTGAGTTACCTACCTACAAAACATAATATTACCCGACTTGCCGTAGATAAAATAAAGTATGCAACTTACACTCTTTGTAAATAGCAAGTGTATGATTGGAGGGAGATCCATGTAGATCCAATCAGAGAATATTATATTGTCTATGTTTGTTGGTTTGATCTTAAGAATGTTATATGTCTCTAGGAACAGGTGTATGATTGGAAGGAGATCTAGGGAATCAGAGAAGACGGAGGATGTTTGTTGGTTTGGTCTTAAGAATGGTATATGTTCTTTGTAAGGAACAGGTGTATGATTGGAGGGCGATCCAGGGAATCAGAGAAGACTGTGGATGTGTGTTGGTTTGGCAATACTGCAAGAATGGTATATGTTCTTTGTAAGGAACAGGTGTGTGATTGGCTGGAGATTCATGTATAGTAGTATTCAATCGTAGAAGACGGTGGATATTTGATGGTTTGGCCGTAAGAATGGTATATATTAAATTGGTTTGACTTTCTGACTAAACCCTGTATATTATACTCTGTGACAGACGGAAAGAAAAATTCTTTTGACTTTCTGACTACACCCTGTATATTATACTCTGTGACAGACGGAAAGAAAAATTGGTTTGACTTTCTGACTATACCCTGTATATTATACTTTGCGAGAGATGGAAAGAAGAGGCCTATGCTTTAAATATGTTAATGATTTAATGCAATTTTTAGACCGAATGTTCATTCCCACAGTTGGTCGTTGCTCCCCTCATCTGGCATGCCCGGATGCTGATTAGACTGCCAGATGGATAAGTTATTTTTTAGATATTAAAAACCTTGGCGGTTATTATTAAGACATGCAGATGTCTTTATTTCACACAAACTAATCCTTCCTCATCACGCTTTAACAAATACAAATATAATGAAGTATGGCAAAACATTACCTTATTAAATATATGAGAGACATATGCTGCCTAGAAATATTCATAAAAACGGGCGTGGTGTTATAAATTTAGATTCGAAAAGAAGACACAAATAACAGCGTATGCGATGCCATGTCTTTGCGCATACCCCATATTCGTTACCCCTCCCCTTTCCTGCAAGCCGCCACCCGAGACGATCCTACGAGCCTTCGCGCCTGCGCAGTCGCAAAACGAGACAAAAATGACCAGAATGAACCTTAGCGATTTCTTATGGGATTTAACACGGGGAAATATCTAGAACTCTTGCTGTACTATTACTGAAATAAGCCACAATATTATTAAAAAATGATTTTTATTAACGTTTCGACGCCCAAATCGGGTGCCGTTGTCAAAATACAAAATACTATTAATATAAACAAAAATGTTGTTTCTTAGTAAAAAAATTCTTCTAATAATTTATTTAATTTGACTCATTTATATCGGCAATTCAGATACATATGATACATTTTAAAGTAGAAGACTTTAAAATGATATTGCCAATATTTATGAGTTGCGTTCCTGGGACGACTTTACTGAAAGATAGTTCATTCGATTACATGAAATCAACCCCAACTCAAGAATATCCGTCACAAAAAAAAAATCATAGCATGTGATCTGTCTTTAAAAAGACAACCACATGCAACGGTGACATTAAAATTCTCGCGTTAGAGATCTCATAGTAAATCACGAGGGAAAACCAGGAAAAACCTCGTGATACTATCCCGACATCGTAAGTATTTGGTCTTTCATTTAATTTACTCTCAAAATTAATACCAAATTCTGACTTTACTATAATTTTGTTTAAATTATAAATAATATCAATAATACATGGGTATATAAGTAATACTAAAATATAAAATATGTACTAACTCGAATATTGACTTACTAATTGTGGTATTTTCTTTCTATT